>NW_024570759.1:0-45501 GCF_018345385.1 Vulpes lagopus | reverse complement strand
AGGTGACCCATAGCTGAGCTCTACTTGATTGGGTTGGTTTGAGTGGAAGTTGGGATACTTTGCAAAGGAGAGAGTCAGTTATAATGGGGATGCACTAGCCACATAGGGGATTGCACTGAACCTAAGCATGACTCTTGCCTCTATCCTTTCTTTCCTATTGCATAAATAGGAGAAGACTTTTTAAAATTCAAATGGCCCCCTTTGCGTAGTTTCTCGCTGTTGGCTCCCACCTAATGAAGGTAGGAGATCCACCAACCACTAGGATGGAGCCCTAAGTCTCTGCTCGATAGGGGTGCTGAGTTAGGGACAGTGACCGCTCAGGGCAAGCACGAAGGCAATGCCAGCTTTGGCCCTACCCTGCAGATTCCTGGACTCTTCTTACCCGCAGACCATTTGTCCAGGTTCCAGCCTCCCCTAAACACCCAGCTCTCCCTTGTTTCCACACCCATACCCCTTCTGTTTGTTTTAGGCTGGAGGATACGGGGACATTGGATGAAAACACAGCACAGTCATCTAAACAACGGATGCCAAAGAGAGAAATTCCAGCCTCACTTTAAGGCAAGAACATGTTTTCATGGCTTTTTAAGCTGTCTTGAGAGCATTCAATCCCAATGTACTTGTGGGAATGCAAAACCCAACATAAAAAGAAAAAAAGCAATAAATATAAAGAAATAAAGATGGGCTGCCTGGGTGGCACAGCTGGTTAAGCATCCAACTCTTGGGTTTTGTTTAGGTCATGATCCCAGGGTCTTGAGATCCAGCCCCGGGTTGGGCTTGTGCTGAATGCAGAATCTGCTAAAGTTCCTCTCTCCCTCCCCTCTGCCCCTGCCTACCTCTCTCCCTCTCTCTCAAATAAATAAATCTTAAAGAGAGAGAGAGAGAGAGAGAGAGAGAGAGAGAGAGAGAGAATATTTATACCCATAGGCTGACTGCCATCTCTCCCAGAAGAGGTCCTGTCTCAAGGCAGTTCTGACAAAGACCGTCGGATGAACTGAAGCAGGTCAGGTCACCCAGGGCCTGAATTACTAGCTTTTTTCTTTTTTTTTTTAATAATAAATTTATTTTTTATTGGTGTTCAATTTGCCAACATACAGAATAACACCCAGTGCTCATCCCATCAAGTGCCCCCCCTCAGTGCCCGTCACCCATTCACCCCCACCCCCCGCCCTCCTCCCCTTCCACCACCCCTAGTTTGTTTCCCAGAGTTAGGAGTCTAGCTTTAATTCTTCCTTCTTCAGAGTCTCTTTGGCTGCTTATTTTAAGGAAGACAAATATCCTTTTTTTTTTTTTTTTTTTTAAGAAGTAGACAGTGGGAAAACAGTCTACCTGGGCAGAAGGGACTCCAAGTACTCTCCAGTATGAAATGGCCCAGTGGAGCAGATCAAGGTGTCTGACCTTGAGGCCAGGAGGGACCAGGAGACATTTGTCTCTGAACTTGCACATTCGGGTTTGCCCACATCCAT
Source organism: Vulpes lagopus (assembly GCF_018345385.1). Classification (NCBI taxonomy): domain Eukaryota; kingdom Metazoa; phylum Chordata; class Mammalia; order Carnivora; family Canidae; genus Vulpes; species Vulpes lagopus. The sequence goes on along the minus strand of NW_024570759.1, from coordinate 44,038 downwards.
CTCCGTGCAGCAAGTGACTTCAGACAATCAGAGCGCGTGACTCTTCTTATGCTCCCCCTCTCGTATGCAATCTCAAGTCCAAATGCCTCAGCAAGACCTGCCTGTCATGACCTGCTCTTGCCATGTCCCCAGCACCCTGTTACCGCACATGCCTGCTTGGAGCCGCCGAGGCCCCTGCTGCCTCGGATGGATGCTGCTCTCCACCTACCCGATCTAAGCGTTTGCTTCCTCCTTTTCCTTTGACGTTGTCTCTCTGCTGAATCCATCAAACTGACAACCCCTGTGATCCAGATGTGAACTCGGAGCTGAGGACAAGAAGGTGGCCCCCGACAAGTGGCCTGGTGTTCTGTTGCTGAACATGAACATTTTGCGGCACATCGACGGCTGACCAGGCCACTCTGCCCATGATGGATTGTGAATAAGGATCTTTACCCAAACTACAGAAAGGACCAAACATGCCCCACTCCTGGCTAAGAGAGTGACTGCAGATTCTTCACCAAACACAGCTTGAGCCTCCCTCTGATTTCCCCTCCATGGGGGAGATTCCCGTAGATAAGACTTAGGTCAGATGCCCACTATGGAACTACCTGCTTCTTTATCACATCTGAAGCAGAGCATGGGCCTGCTTCCTTAAACCCTCCCCAACGCCACCTAGCAAAATAGGCTTTTATAAGCATAAACATACCTAGAAGAAAGTCGTTATGGCCATCATCAAAGAGATTATTTGCTGTGTTCTCCTCTAGCATTTTTATGGTTTTAGGTTTCATATTTAGGTCTTTTAATCCATTTTGAAGTTATTTTTGTGTTTAGTGTAAGAAAATGGTCTGGTTTCATTTTTTTTTTTTTTTTTGCATGTAGCTGTCCAATTTTCTTGTTGAAGAGACTGACTTTTTTCCATTGGATATTCTTATTGTAATCTTATTACAAACAATCTTGTTTTTGGCACAGTTGTAAATGGGTTTCCTTAATTTCTCTTTCTGCTGCTTCATTATTGTTGTATAGTAATGAATAGATTTCTGTATATCAATTTTGTATCCTGAGACTTTACTGAATTTTTTAAGCCGTTTTAGCTGTTATTTGATGTAATCTTACGGATATCATGTTGTCTGCCAATAGTGAAAGTTTCACTTCTTACTTGCCCATTTGAATGCCCTTTCTTTCTTTCTTTCTTTCTTTCTTTCTTTCTTTCTTTCTTTCTTTCTTTCTCTCTTTCTTTTTTCCTTATCTTTTTCTTTTTTTCTGATTGCTGTACTTAGCTCTTCAGGTACCATGTTAAATAACACTGGTGAGAATGGACATCCCTGCCTTGTTCCTGACCAAAGAGGAAAGCTCTCAGTTGTTGCCCATTGTGGATGATAATAGCTGTGGTTTTTAACATATGGCCTTTATATTGTTGAAGCACGTTTCTTCTCAGCCTACCTTGGTGAGGGTTTTCAATCATGAACGGATATTGTACTTTGTCAGATGCTTTTTCTGTGTCTGTTGAAATGATCACATGGTTCTTATCCTTTCTTTTATTAATGTGGTGTATCACCCTGATTGATTTGTGAATATTGACCCAAGCATGCAACCCAGGAATAAATCCCATTTGATTATGATGAGTGATTTTTTTAATGTATGTTTTGGATCCGGTTTGCTAGTATTTTATTGGGAACTTTTGCATCCGTGTTCATCAGGGATATTGGCCTGTAGTTCTCTTTTTTAGTAGATTTTTTAGTAGAATCTTTATCTGGTTTTGGTATCAGGGTAATACCAGCCTCATAGAATGAATCTGGAAGTTTTTCTCCCTTTTCTATTTTTTTTTTTTTTTTGGAAAAGAATGAGAAGAATAGGTATTAGCTCTTGTTTAAATGTTTGGTAGTTTTCGCCTGAGAAAACATCTGGCCTTGGACTTTTGTTTGTTGGGTTTTTTTTTATCACGGATTCAATTTCTTTGCTGGTTATCAGTTGTTCAAGTTTTCTATTTAGTTTGATTGGTTTATCTGTTTCTAGGAATTTGTCCCTTTCTTCTAGGTTGTCCAATATGTTGGCATGTAGTTTTTCATAATATTCTCTTATAATTGTTTGTATTTCTGTGGTGTTGGTTGTTTCTCCTCTTTCATTTGTGATTTTCTTTGGGTCCTTTCTCTTTTATTTTTCATATATTTGTCTTGCAATTTCAGAATATGTTGTAATCCATTGCCTATAAATAGCCAATGCGTCCTAATAATACTTTTTAGATGGTTGGCCTTGGATAATCCTCAAATATTTAAGCTTTTCCTTGAAGAAGAACCTCTCTTCCACTGACAGGATATAGCTAATATCATGGAAGTTTTATAAAATTTTAGGTTTTTCTTGGAGATCATGTATTCATTATCAGTTTTTTAAAAAGGTTATATTAAGAAAAAAATTAAAAACAAGTTCTAGACATTCTCATAACTCTATAGATCAGAAGAATTAAAAAGTCAATGCCTCCATATTAAATCAGTGGAAACTACAAGGAAATTATTTTTAATTTTCTGTTTTAATTTTTTTTAAATAAGATGGGATTTCTTAGCCTATTCAGCTTTCTATAACAAAGCACCAGAGACTGTGTAGCTTATAAAAATTAAAAACAAAACAAAACAAACAACAACAAAAATCCCATACCAGAATATTTCCAAATACAGGAATTCCAGTGTTCCAAATAAGAACACAAGGAGACCCACTGCAAAACACATTATAATTTAAATGAAAATGTTAAAGACAAGAAGAAAATATTAAAAATAACAAGAGGAAGCCAATTGTTAAATACAACGAAACTCCCATAAGACTGCAAATTTTTCAGCAGAAGCTGAAAGAAAAAATTCCAATCAAGACTACTCTACCCAGTAAAGTTATTGTTCAGAAGTGAAGCTGAGATAAAGAGTTTTTCAGAGAAGCAAAGGCTAAAAGAGTTTGTCACTACTAAACTAGCCTTACAAAATGTGTTAAGGGATTTAGGCTGAAAATAAAGGGTGCTAATTGGTAACAAGAACATATATGAAAGAATAAATCTCAATGGAAAGGTAAAGGTAATAAAAGTAGTGGATTAATTATTTATAAAACTAATATTAAGGTTAAAAGACAAAAATAGTAAAAAATAATAACTATCATTACCACAATTAGTTAAGGGATACACAAGATAGAAAGATTTAAAATGTGATATCAGGAACATAAAATGTTTTTGGTGGGGAGGAATAAATATGTTGAATTTACAATGGGATCAAACTGAAGTTCTTATCAACTTAAAATAGACTATTACAGATATAAGTTGCTACATGTAAACCTCATGATAACCATGAAATAAAAACATTTAGTAAATACACAAGATAAAAAGAAAGGTATGTAAGCATAACACGAAAGAAAGTCATCAAACCACAGAGGAAGAGAGCAAGAGAAGAAAGACGAGCAAAGGAGAACAACAAAAACAGCCAGAAAACAATTAACAAAATGGCAATAAGCACATATCTATTAATAATTTACTTTAAATATAAATGGACTAAATCCTCCATTTGACCAACATAGAGTGACTGGGTGAATTAAAAAAGAAAGAGAATAGAAAAAAAAACTGTCTATAAGCTGCCTACAAGAAACTGACTTTAGATGTAAGGACACACACATACTGAAAGAGATGGCATGGACAGATACTTCATGTAAAAAAAATAAAAAGCAAACTAGAGTATCTATTCTTCTATCAGCCAGGTTGGCTTTAAAATAAACTGTAATAGAAGACAGAAGGGTGTTACATAATGGTAAAGGGGTCAATCCAGCAAGAAGACATAACATATATAAATCTTTACGCACCTAGCATAGGAGTGCCTAAACATATGAAGCAAATATTAACACCTAAAGGGAGAAATAAATGGCAAAATTAGAATACAAGGGGGATTTTAATAGTCCACTTACATCAATTAATAGGTCACCCAGATAGGAAGCCAATAAGGAAACATTGGCCTTAAATGACAAGTGAGATTAAATGAATTTAACAGATAATTTACAGAACATCCCGTCTTTTAAAAGCAATAGAATTCACATTCTTTTCAAGTACACAGGATTATTTTCCAAGAGAGATTGTATGTTAGGCCCCTTAATAAGTCTTAATAAATATAAGAGGATTGAAATTATTTCAAGCGTCTTTTCCAACCACAGTGGTATAAAACTAGAAGTTAATTACATGAAGAAAACTGGAAAACTGACAAATGTGGAAGTTAAATAACATGCCACTAACTAATTAATAGGTTAAAGAAGAAATAAAAAAACACTTGGGACAAAAAATAGAAATGTAAAATACCAAAATTAATGATATGCAACTAAACAGTTCTTTTTTCTTTTTTTTTTTTTTTTTAGATTTTATTTATTCGTTCATGAAAGACAAACACACAGAGAGGCAGAGACACAGGCAGAGGGAGAAACAGGCTCCATGCAGGACCCTGACGTGGGACTCAATCCTAGGTCTCCAGGATCACACCCTGGGCTGAAGGTGGCGCTAAACCCCTGAGCCACCCAGGCTGTCCTAAAACAGTTCTAATAGGGAAAATTATAGCAATAAATGCCTACTTGAAGGAACAAGTCTCAAATAACCCGAAATTATATCTGAAGGACCTACCAAAAAGGAACAAAACCCAAAATTAGAAGAAATAAATAGTAAACATTAGAGCATCCCGTACCCTAAACCTCACCCTAACCCTAAACCTAACCCTATCCCGTATCCTAACCCTAACCCTAAACCTAACCCTAACCTGTGTCCTAACCCTAACCCTAACGAGTACCCTAACCTTAAACCTAATCCTAACCCGCACCTAACCCTCACCGTAACCCTAACCGTACCCTAAACCTAACCCTAACCCTAACCCGTACCCTAGCCCTAACCCAAACCAGTACCCTAAACCTAACCTAACCCTAACCCTAACCTGTACCCTAAACCTAACCCTAACCCTAAACCGTAACCTAACCCTAACCCGTACCCTAACCCTATCCCTAACCCTCACACTATGCCTAACCCGTAACCTAACCCTAACCCTAACTCTAACCCTAACCCGTACCCTACCCTAACCCTAACCCGTAACCTAAACCTAACCCTAACCCATACCCTAACCCCAACCCTAACCCATAATCTAAACCTAACCCTAACCCTAAGCCGAACCCTAATCCTAACCCTAACCCTAACCCCTACCCTACCTTAACCCTAACCCTAACCAGGACTCTAACCCTACCCTAACACTAACCCTAACCCGTACTCTAAACCTAACCCTAACCTGTACCCTAGCCGTACCATAGCCCTAACCCTAATCCTAACCCATACGCTAATCCTAACCCTAACCCTACCCTAACCCTAACCCGTACCCTAGCCCTAACCCGTACCCTAACCCTAACCCTTACTCTAAGCCTAACCCTAACCAGAACCCTAACCCTAACCCTATCCCTAATCCAAACCCGTACCCTAACCCTAACCCGTAACCTAACCATAACCCGTACCCTAACCCGTACCCAGCCCTAACCCTGACCCGTAACCGAACCCTAACCATAACCCTAACCTTAACCCTAAACCGTACACTCACCCTAAACCTAACCGTACCCTAACCCTAACACTAACCCTAACACTTACTCTAAACATAAACGGTACCCTAACCCTAACCCAAACCAGTACCCTACCCCTAACCCTAACCTTAACCCTAACCTGAAACCTAACCCTCACCCTAACCCTAACCCGTACCCTAACCCGTACCCTAAACCTAACCCTAACCCTATGCCTAACGCGTACCCTAACCCTAACTCTAAACCTAACCCTAACCATAACCCGTACCCTAACCCTAACTCGTACCCTAACCCTAACCCTAACCAGTACCCTAACCCTAATCCGTACCTGTACCCTAACCCGTACCCTAACCTGTACCCTAACCCTAACCCTAACCCTAACCCGTAACCTCACCCTTACCCTAACCCTAACCCGTAACCTAACCCTTACCCTAACCCGTACCCTAAACTTAAACCTAACCGTAACCGTAACCCTAACCCTAACCAGTACCCTATACCTAACCCTAACCCTAATCCTAACACTAATCTGTACCCTAACCCTAACCCTAAAACTAACCAGTACCCTAACCCTAACCCGTACCATAACCTGTACTCTAACCCTAACCCTAACCCGTACCCTTACCCTAAACCTAACGATAACCCATAGCCTAACCCTAACATTAACACTTACCCATACGCTAACCCTAACCTGTACCCTCACCCGTACCCTAACCCGTACCAGGCCCTAACCCTTACCCATAACCTAACCCTAACCTTAACACTAAACTTAACCCGTACACTCACCCTAACCCTAAACCGTACCCTCACCCTAACCCGTACCTTAAACCTAACCCTTAATCTAACCCTAAACCGAACCCTAACCCTAACCCTAACAAGTACCCTAACCCTAACACTAACCTTAACCCTCACCAGACCCTAACCCTAACCCTAACCCGACCCTAACCCTAACCAGTACCCTAACCATAACCCTAACCCTAACCCTTACCCGTACCCTAAACCTAACCCTAACCCTCACCCGTACCCTAAACCTAACCCTAACCCTAAACCTAACCCTAACCTTTACCCTAATCCTAACCCTAACCAGTACCCTATCCCTAATACTAATCCTAACCCGTACCCTAACCCGTACCCTAACCCTAACCAGTACCCTAACACTAACCCTAACCATAACCCGTACCCTAACCCTAAACCTAACCCGTATCCTAACCCTATCCCTCACCCTAAACCTAACCCTAACCTGTACCCTAACACTAACCCTAACCTTAACCCTAATCCTAACCCATAACCTAACCCTAACCCTAATCCATACCCTAACCCTAACCTTAACCAGTACCCTAAACCTAACCCTATTCCGTACCGTAAACGTACCCTAACCCTAAACCGAAACCTAACCCGTACCCTCACCCTAACCCTAAGCCGTACCCTAACCCTAACCCTGACCAGTACCCTAAACCTAACCGTTACACTAACCCTAATCCGTACCCTAACCCTAACCTAACCAGTACCCTAACCCCTAACCTAACCCTAACCCTAACCCGTACCCTAACCCTAACCCGTACCCTAACCCTAAGTAGTACCCTAACACTAACCCTAAAATTAACCCTAACCAGACCCTAACCCTAACGCTAACCCTAACCCTAATCCTAACCCATAACCTAACCCTAACACTAACCCTAACCCGTACCCTTACCCTAAACCTAACCTGTACCCTAACCCTAACCCTAACCCCAACCCTAAACCTTAACCCTAACCCCTAACCCTAACCCTACACCGTCCCCTAACCCTAAACCTAACCCTAACCCTAAGCCCTAACCTAAACCTAACGCTAAGCCGTACCCTATTCCTAACCCTAAACCTAACCCGTACCATAACCCTAACACTAACCCTAACCAGTACCCTAACCCTCACCCTAACCCTAACCGGTTTCCAAACCCTAACCCTAACCCTAAACCTACCCTAACCTGTACCCTAACCCTAACCCAAAGCCTAACCCTAACCAGAACCCTTACCCTAACCCTATCCCTAATCCTGACCCGTACCCTAACACTAAACCTAACCCTAACACTAACCCTAACCCTAACCAGTACCCTAACCCGAACCCTAACATGTACAGTAACACTTAACCTAACCCTAACCCTAACCCGTAACTTAACCCTAAGCCTAAACCTAACCCTACACTGTACTGTAACCCGTATCCTAATCCTAACCATAACCCGTAACCAAACCCTAACCCTAAGCCTAACCCGTGCCCTAACCCTAACCCTAACCCTAAACTAAACCTAAACCGTACCCGCACCCTAACCCTAAGCCATACCCTAACCCATACCCTAACCCTAACCCTAACATGTACCCTCACACTAACCCGTACCCTAACCCTTACGCACCCCTAACCCTAACCTGTAACCTAAACCTAACCCTAACCCTAAACTTAACCCTAATCCGTAACTTAAACCTAACCCTAACCCTAACCCCTACCCGAACCCTAAACCTAACCCTAACCCGTACACTAACCTTAACCCTAACCCTTAACCTAACCCCAACCCTAACACGTACCCTAACCCTAACCCGTAACCTAACCCTAACCCTAACCAGTACCCTAACCCTAAACCTAACCCGTACCCTAACCCTAACTAGTACCCTAACCATAACCCTAACATTAACCCTAACCAGACCCTAACACTAACCCTAACCCTAACCCGTACCCTAACCCTAACCCTTACTCTAACTTTAACCCGGAACCTAACCGAAACCCTTAATCTAACCCTAACCCGTACCCTAACCCTAAACCTAACCTGTACCCTAACCCTAACCCTTCCCCTTACCTTAAACCTAACCCTAACGCTAACCCGTATCCTAACACTAACCCTAACCCTAAACCTAACCCTAACCTTTACCCTAACCCTAACCCTAACCAGTACCCTAACCCTAACACTAATCCTAACCCGTACCCTAACCGTACTCTAACCCTAACCAGTACCCTAACGCTAACCCTAACCATAACCCGTACCCTAACCCTAAACCTAACCCTAACCCGTATCCTAAAGCTATCCCTCACCCTAAACCTAACCCTAACATATACCCTAACGCTAACCCTAACCTTAAACCTAATCCTAACCCATTACTTAACCCTAACCCTTATCCGTACCCTAACCCTAAACTTAACCAGTACCATAAACCGAACCCTATCCCGTACCATAAACCGTACCCTAACCCTAAGCCATACCCTAACCCTAACCCGTACCCTAACCCGTACCCTAACCCTAACCGTTACACTAACCCTAACCCGTACCCTAACCCTAACCCTAACCCTAAACTGTACCCTAACCCTAACCCCTAACCTAACCCTAACCCTAACACTAACCCGTACCCTAACCCTATCCTGTACCCTCACCCGTACCCTAACCCGTACCCAGCCCTAACCCTAACCCATAACCTAACCCAAACCCTAAGACTAATCCTAACCCGTAAACTCACCCTAACCCTAACCCGTACCCTAAACCTAACACGTACCCTAACCCTAACCCTAATGCGTACCCTAAACCTAACCCTAACCCTAACCAGTACACTAACACTAACCCTAAACCTAACCCTAAACCGTTTCCTAACCCTAACCCTAACCCATACACTTACCCTAACCCTAACCCGTACCCTAACACCAACCGATACAATAAGCCGTACACTAACTCTAAACCTTATCCGTACCCTAACCCATACAATAGCAGAACCCTAACCCTAACTCTAAACCTAACCTGTAGCCTAAACCTACCCGTAAAACAAACCAGTACACTAACCCTAACACTAACCCTAACCCGTACCATAACCCTAAACCTAAACCTAACCCGTAACCTAATCCTAACCCGTACCATAACCCTAACTCTAACACTAACCAGTACCCTAACCCTAACCCTAACGCGTATCCTAACCCTAACCCTAAACTGTAACCTAAACCTAACCCTAAACCTAACCCTAACCAGTACCCTCACCCTAACCCTAATCCTAACCCTAATACGTACCCTAACCCTAACCCTAAGCAGTACCCTAAACCTAACCCTATCCCTTACCATAACCAGTACCCTAAACCTAACCCTAACCCGTAACCGAACCCTAACTCTAACCTTAACCAGTACCGTAACCCGTACCCTAACCCTAACCCTATCCCGTACCCTAACCCTAACCCTAACCCTAATCCTAACCCGTACCCTAACCCTAACCCTAACCCGAAACACTACCCTAAAACTAACCCTAACCTGTACCGTAACCCGTACTCTAACCCTAAACCTAACCATTAACCTAACCCTAACCCAAACCCTAACCAGTACCATAAGCCCGTACCCTAACCCTAACCCTAAACCATAACCTAACCCTTAACCTAACCCGTACCCTAACCCTATCCCTAACTCTAACCCTCACCCGTACTCTAACGTTAACCCTAACCCTAACCAGTACCCTACCCTTAATCCTAACCCATACCCTAACCCTAAACCTTACTCTAACAGTACCCTAACCCTACTCCTAACCCGTACCCTAACCCTAAACCTTACTCTAACAGTACCCTAACCCTAACCCTACTCCTAACCCGTACCCTAACCATAAACCTAACCCTAACCCTCACTTGTACCCTAATCCTAACCCTAACCAGTACCCTAACCCTAACCCTGACACTAACCTGTACCCTAACACGTACCCTATACGTAACCCTAACCCTAAACCGTACCCTAACCCTAACCCGTAACCTAACCCTAACCCTAAGCTTAACCAGTACCGTAACCTGTACCCTAACCCTATCCCTAACACATAACGTAACCCTAACACTCACCCTAACCCGTACCCTAACCCTAACCCTCACCTTCACCCGTAACTTAACCTTAACCCTCACCCTAACCTATACCCTAACCCGTACCCTAACCCTAACGCTAGCCCTAACCTTAACCCTAAACCATACCCTAAACCTAACCGTAACCCTAACCTTAACCCCTACCCTAACCCTAACCCAGTACCCTAAACCGTACACTAACCCTAACCCTAACGCATACCCTTACCCTAAACCTAAACCAAACCTGTACCCTAACACTAACCCTAAACCGTACCCTCATCCTGACCCTAAACCTAACCCGTACCCTAACTTTAACCCTAACCCGTACCGAAACCCGTTCCCTATGCCTAACCCTAAACCGTAACCTAAAACAAACCCTAACCCTAACCCTAACTCTAACCCTTACCCTAACCTATACCCTCACCCTTACCCTAAGCTGTACACTAACCCTAACCCGTACCCTAACCCTAACCCTAACCAGTACCGTAACCCTAACCAGTACCCTAACCCTAACCCGTACCCTAACCCTAACCCTACCCCGTACCCTTACCCTAAACCTAACCCTAACCCATACCCAGCCCTAACCCTAACCCGGAACCTAACCCTAACCCTACCCCTAACCCGTGCACTCACCCTAACCCTAACCCGTACCCTAACCCTAACACGTACCCTAACCCTAACCCTTACTCTAACCCTAACCCGTACCCTAACCCTAACCCAAACAAGTACACTAACCCTAACCTTAACCCTTACCCGTACCCTAACCCTAACCCAAACAAGTACACTAACCCTAACCTTAACCCTTACCCGAACCCTAACCCTAACCCTGAACCTAACACTAACCCGTAGCCTTACCCTAACCCTATCCGTAACCTAACCCTAAACCTAACCCGTACACTAAACCTAACCTTTGGCCTAACCCTATTGCTAACCCGTACCCTGAACCTAACCCTAACACTAACCCTAACCCGTACACTATACGTAACCCTTACCTGTATCCTAACGCTAACCCTAACCCTAACCTTAACCCTAACCTGTACCCTAAACCTAAACCTAACCCTAACACCAAACTCTACCCTAACCCTAACTAGTACCCTAAACCTAATCCTACCAAGTACCCTAACCCTAACCCGTACGCTAACCCTAATTCTAACCGTTAACCTAACCCTAACCCTAAAGCTAACCCGTACCGTACCCCTAACCATAACCCTAACCCTAACCCGTACCCTAACCCTAAACCTAACCCTAACCAGTACCCTAACCCTAACCCTAACCCTAATTCATACTCCAACACTAAACCTAACCCTATCCCTAAACCAAACCATAACCCTAACCCTAACCTGTAAACTAACCCTAACCCCAACCCTAACCCGTACCCTAACCCTAACCCATATCTTAACCTAACCCTAACGCTAACCCTAACCAGTATCCTAACCCTAACCCTAAACCTAACCGTAACCTCTACCCTAACCCTAACCCTAACCAGTACCCTAAACCTAACCCTAACCATAATTCTAACACTAATCCGTACCCTAACCCTAACCCTCAACAGTACCCTAACCCTAACCCATACCCGTACCCTAACCCGTACCCTAACCCGTCCCCTAAGCCGTACCATAACCCTAACCCTAATCCTAACCCTAACCCTCACCCTAACACTAACCCGTACCCTAAACCTAACCCTAACCCGTATCCTAATCCTAACACTAACCCTAACCAGTACCCTAACCCTAACTCTAAACCTAAACCGTACCCTAACCCTAACACTAACCGGTACTCTAACCCTAACCCTAACCCTAACCCTAAGCTGTACCCTAACCCTAACCCTCACACATAACCTAACCCTTACCGTAACGTATCCCTAACCCTTACCCATACCGTAACCCTGCCTCTAACCCTAACCAGTACCCGTACGCTTATCCTAACCGTAACCCTAACACTCACCCTTACCCTAACCCGTACCCCATCACTAAATCGTACCCTAACCCTAACCCTAAGCCGTAGCCTAACCCTAACCCGTACCCTAACCCGTACCCTAACCCTAACAATTTCCCTAACCCTAAACCCTAACCAGTACCCTAACCCATACCCTAACCCGTACCATTACCCTAAACCTAATCCTAGCCAGTACCCTAATCCTAACCCTCACCCTAAACCTAAACCGTACCCTCACGCTAACCCTAAACTGTATCCTAACCCTAACACTAATCCTAACCAGTACCCTAACCCTACCTAACTCTAACCCTAACCCGTACCCTAACCCTAACCCTAACCAGTACCCTTAACCTAACCATAAGCCTAACCCGTACACTAACCCTAACCCTAAACCGTAACCTAAACCTAACCCTTAGCCTATCCCGTACCCCAACCGTGACCCTAACCCTAACCCTGACACATACCCTAACCCTAACGCTGACCCTAACCAGTAACCTAAACCTAACCCTAACCCCAAACAAAACCCTATCCCTATCCTTAACCCAACCTGTACCATAAACCTAACCCGTACCCTAACCCTAAAACTATCCTTAACACGTGCCCTAATCCTAACCCTAAACCTACCCAGTACCCTAACCCTAACCTAACCCTAACCCTAACGCGTACACTAATCCTAACCCTAACCCTACTCGTACCAGTACGCTAACCCTAACACTAAACCTTACCCTAACCCTACCAATTACCCGTACCCTAACCCTAACACTAACCCTAACACTACGCCTAACCCGTACCCTAACCCTAACCCTAAACCTAACACTACGCCTAACCCGTACCCTATCCCTAACACTAACCCTAACCCGTACCCTAAACCTAACCCCAAACCTAACCCTTTCCCTAACCCTAACCCTTAACCTAACCCTAACCCTAAACCGTACCCTACCCTAACCCATACCCTAAACCTAACAGTAACCCTAAACCTACGCCTAACCCGTACCCCAACCCTAACCCTAACCTGTAACCTAATCGTAATCAGTACCCTAAACCTAACCCGTACCCTAACCCTAACTCTAAACCTAACCCATTCCCTAACCCTAACCCTAACCACAACCCATACCCTAAGCCTAACCCTAAACTGTACCCTAACCCGTACCCTAACCCTAATCCGTAACATAACCCTAACGCTAACACTAACCTTAATCAGTCCCCTAACCTGTACCCTAAACCATAACCTAACCCTAACCCTAACCCGTACCATAAACCTAAACCTAATGCTAAACCATACCGTAACCCTAACCCTAAACCCAAGCCTAAACCTAACCCTAACCTATACCCTAATCCTAACCCTAACCCATACCCTAACCCTAACCCTAACACTAAACCTAACCCTACTCCTAACCCGTACCTTAACCCTACTCCTCACCCTAACCAGTAACCTAACCCTAACCCTAAACTGTACCCTAACCCTAACCCTAACCCGTAACCTAACCCTAACCCGTTCCCTAACCCAAAACCTAACCCTAACCAGTACCCTAACCCTAACACTAACCCTAACTTGTACTCTAACACTAACCCTAACCCTATCCCTAAATCTAAACCTAACCATAACCCTAACCCTAACCTGCACCCTAACCCTAACCCTCTCTAGTACCCTCTCCCTAACCATAACCCTAACCCCAACCCTAACCCGTACCCTAACTCTAACCCTAACGCATACCCTAACCCTAACCCTAACCAGTACCCTAAACCTAACCCTAAACTATTCCGTAACCCGTACCCAACCCGTACCTTAAACCTAACCCTAACCCATAACCTAACCCATACCCTAACCCTAACCATAACCTGTATCCTAACCCGTAACCTAACCTAACGCTAACCCTAACCAGTACCCTAACCCTAACCCGTACCCTAATTCTAACCCTAACCCTAAACCTAACCCTAACCTTAACCCTAACCCGTACCCTAAACCTAACCATAACCCTAACCCCTACCCTTACCCGAACCCTAACCCTAATCAGTACCCTAACCCTAACCCTAACCTGAACCTATACCCAAACCCTAACCCTAATGCGTACACTTACCCTAACCCTAAACCAAACCAGTACCCTAAACCTAACACTAAACCTAACCATAAACCATACCCTAACCCTAACCCTTACCCTAAACCTAACCCGTAACCTCAACCTAACCTTAACGCTAACCCTAAACCTTACCCTAACCCGTACCGTAACCCTAAACGTAACCAGTACCCTAACCCTAAACCTAACCCTAAACTGCAACCTCACCCTAACCATAACCCTTACCCGTATCCTAACCCTAACACTAACCCTAAACCTAACCCTACACTGACCCTACATCTTCCCGAAAACTCACCGCGGGTCCTGAGGAGGCTGGGGCTCCTGTCAGCGAGGAAGCGGCCCCACATCTTCCTGAAGTCTCACCGTGGGTCCTGAGGAGACCAGGCTCCTGTCAGCGAGGACACGGCTCCACATGGTCCTGAAGCCTACCTGCGGGTCCTGAGGAGGCCGGGGCTCCTGTCAGCCTGGACGCGGCCCCACGTCCTCCTCAGGCAGCCAGAGCACAGACCGGCTCCTGTTACTGCTGGCGGACGAGGCCTACTGCGTACACACCGTACACACGCCCCCTGACTCGGGCCTGGGCTCAGGCGCTGAAGGAGGCGGTGAGGGAGGCGGCGTCCCCACGCCCAGGGCGGGACCTGCCTCCTTCCAGGCTCCAGCTGAGACCTATTGAAGAAACCCAACCCCACCCCCCCACCCCAGGGGAAAATTTAGGACCACGCCTAACCCAGAGGCAGCACATCCAGGCGCCTTCCCGGAATTTAAGCAACGAAAAACATTCTGTGTTTTTTCCCAGATAAGAAAACCATTCCCCCCCCATGCCCTGACTGGAAAGTCCCTGAACATGTTCATGTTAACCTTCAAAGAAATCGGGGATCCCTGGGTGGCGCAGCGGTTTGGCGCCTGCCTTTGGCCCAGGGCGTGATCCTGGAGACCCAGGATCGAATCCCACGTCAGGCTCCCGGTGCATGGAGCCTGCTTCTCCCTCTGCCTGTGTCTCTGCCTCTCTCTCTCTCTCTGACTGTCATAAATAAATAAAAAAAATTAAAAAAAAAAAACCTTCAAAGAAATCAATCGTGTCTTTTTTTTTTTTTAAGATTTATTTATTTATGATAGACATAGAGAGAGAGAGAGAGAGAGAGGCGCAGAGACAAAGGAGGAGGGAGAAGCAGGCTCCATGCCGGGAGCCTGACGTGGGACTCGATCCCGGGACTCCAGGATCGAGCCCTGGGCCAAAGGCAGGCGCCAAACCGCTGAGCCACCCAGGGATTCCCTCAATCGTGTCTTAACCCGAATGCTATGTTAATCACGCGGTTTGCCTTTAAAAGATGCCTGTAATTGCCAATTGGGGCTCTTCCACCTTTGAGGCCAAGGGCCCGTTTGCGCAAACATTCAATAAAACCCTCTTGCTAGGGATCCCTGGGTGGCGCAGCGGTTTAGCGCCTGCCTTTGGCCCAGGGCGCGATCCTGGAGACCCAGGATCGAGTCCCACGTCGGGCTCCCGGTGCATGGAGCCTGCTTCTCCCTCTGCCTATGTCTCTGCCTCTCTCTCTCTCTCTTTCTGTGACTGTCATAAAAAAAAAAAAAAACCCTTTTGCTAGTTGCATCTGCCTGTCTGGGGTCTGAGTCTCTGGGGCGTCTACCGGGACACGTTGGCCCCCGTGAGCTAGGGTCCAACACTATGAGCTTCGGAAACGTCGTGCTGAAATGGAGCACAACACCCGGCTTCCCCAGAAATACTTAAGGACAAGGAATTGGAGCCCACAGGACGCGAAATGAAATGTGGACCAGACTTTTACCGTGTCCACCAAGACTCACTCAACCCTCTTCCACTGTGGGCGGGACTGCGGGCTGGTGCAGCTGCCCTGGAAATAGTGCCGAGGCTCCTCAGGAACTTACCGATAGAGCTGCCCTGCGACCGGCAGGTGCACGGCCTGGAGCTCACTCTGAAGATGCAGATGCAATGAAACGCCGGGCGGGACACCTGCGCCCCGATGTCCACAGCAGCCGGGTCCACAGTAGCCACACTGTGGGAGGAGCCTCGGTGCCTTCAGACAGATGATGGATAGAGGATGGGAGATAGATGATGGTCATAGAGAGAGGAATGGTACTGCTATCAAAGAGAAGGAAATCTTGCCATTTGCAATGACGCGGATACAACTAGAGGGATCCTGTTAAGTGAAATAAGTCAGTCGGGAAAGACAATGACCCTATGGTGTCATTCATAGGTGGAATTAAAGAAGCAAAGCAGATGAACATCTGTGAAGGGAAGGAAAACCGAATAAGATGAAAACAGATGCAGGAAATACAGATCTGAATCATTGGAAACAATCTGAGGGTCGCTGGAGGGGAGCGGGGGAGGGGATAACGGGGGATGGGCACGAAGGACGGCAGGTGATGTCACGAGCACTGCTGTTCTCTCCAACTGGTGAATCCCTGAATTCTACCTCTGAAAGTATAATACACTATACATTAATTAATTGGGTTTAAATTAAGTTAAACAAAATCAGTTGTATCAGAGCACATTTCCTTCTGGACTCCCTGTTCTGCTCCTTCAGCTTATGCTGGAACCACCCCCTGTGGGTCTAAGTAGGTGCCACGCCTCGGCCTGGCCCAGCCCAGGGCTAGAACTCACGACCCCGAGATCAGGACCTGAGGTGAGGTCAGGAGTGGATGCTTAACTGACAGAGCCAGCAGGGGGCCGAGAACCACACTGCTTTATCCTGTGTCTCTGTGACATCCTTCGAAATAGGAAAGTGCTGCGCTCCCACTCTGTCCTGCTTTTCCAATACTGATTTGCTGTCCGGGGTCATTTGTGGGGGCTGACGGATGTTAGGGTTTTTTTTTTTCCCCTACTTCTAGGATCTACCACCATGATTTTGATAGGAATGACATTGAAACCGAGGGTGGCTTCAGGAACTGTGGACATTTTCACAAGAGGAGGCTTCCACCCCACGAGCCCAGGACGGCCTCCCAGAGCCTGGTATGGCTCAGTGCACAAGTCTTGTGCTCCTTTCGTTCAGTCTCATTATTTAGTCTCTGTGATGCTCCTGAGAAGGGAGTCACGTCCTTCATTTCGTTCCTGAGTGCTCATTGTCAGGACGCAGCAAGGCTACTGAGCTCTGTAGGTTCAGTTGGTGTCCCATGAATTTACTGAATTCAATCATTAGTTCTAACAGGTTTTGGTGGGGGCTCTCGGGTTTCCTGTTTCTAGCACCGCGTCTTCAACAAATAGGGACAGTGTGACGTCCCCCTTCCAGGAGTGGAACCTTTGCTGTTTCCTGTCTGTTGACTACATTAGGACTTCCAGCACTGAGAGGGGACCTCCTTGGCTTGTTCCTGCTCTTAGGGGAGACGATTTCAGGTTTTCACCCTTGAAGAGGATGTCAGCTGCGGGCCTTCCTAGTGGAACTTTATTCTGTTGATAGACATTTCCTCAAAACCCACTAGGCTTTTGAAGTTGTACTTTGTCAAATGCTTTTTCTGCAACTCTTGAGAGGATCGTATGCTTTTTGTCCTTTCTCTCGTTTTTCTTTTTTTAAAGATTTTATTTATATATCCTTGAGAGACATACAGAGAGAGCGGCAGAGAGAGAAAGGCAGAGACACGGGCAGAGGGAGAAGGCGGCTCCGTGTAGGGAACCCGACGTGGGACTCGATCCCGGGACTCCAGGATCACGCCCTGGGCTGAAGGCAGGCGTTAAACCGCTGAACCACCCGGGGCTGCCCCATGTCCTTTCTCTGGTTAATGTGATGGATCCTGCTGACTGATGGACAGAGGGGCCGTGGGTAGGACATGGGCAATGTAGATGAACGATAGTAACAGCTATAAGCGTCTGGATCATAAATAAAATAAGTCACAGAAATTTAGAAAGTACAGCCTAGGGAATGGAGTCAGTACTGTTGTGACAACTTTGTACGGGGACAGACGGTGACGCCGCTTCTCGTGGGGGGAGCTGAATAAGGCACAGAATTGTCAAGTCACTAGTTGTAGCCCTGAAACTACTGTCACGTTGTGTGTTGACTGTACTTCAATAAATATCAAGGAAAAGGGGTTTCTGGTAGGACTCCCAGTGGGTCCGTGAAAGGCATTTACACGGTCGTTACACACACGAAGGCACCTCTGCAGAGGGGATAAAGATGCTCACGTGTCTTAATGTTAATTTTTAGAAGATTTACTTGAGAAAGGGTGCAGTAGGGAGGAGCAGAGGGAGAGGGGGAACCTGGAGCGGACTCCTCACCCAACGGAGCCCGAGCCCCACGCGAGGCTCCATGCCACAACCTCAAGATCCTGACCTGAGCCAAACTAAAGAGTCGACGTGGAACCGACTGAACCACGCAAGAGCCCCTCGAATGTTAAGTGCAACCCCATGCTGTGAACTCTGGGGGTCGGGGGGACATCTGTGACCCCCAGTCTACCTAGAATGGTGGGAGGCCTGCAGGGCCCAAGGATGGGAACTGAGGATGTGGGAGGGTGCCTGCATCCCCCTCCCGCCTGGCGTGGGGACAGGACCCTCCCCCGGGACCCTCCGCCTTCAGGGTGAAGGGCTAAATGCTGATTGGACCCCGCCTGCCCACAGTCATGATGCGGGACCCCACTGTGGGCGGAACTGTGCCACCCCCGGGTTCCACCGCTGCATGGCGCTCACTGTGCGTCTGCAGACCTTCGGAAGCACTCGTGCTCTGGATCTGGCTCACAGCGACCGGACTCTCCCGCTCTCCCCAGTAGCTCAGTACTCCCACTCTCCTCAGTACCCCCACTCTCCCCAGTACTCCCACTCTCCCCAGTACCCCAACTCTCCCACTCTCCCCAGTACCCGGTGCATAAAGAGGAGGCGCTCACACAGCGACAGGTCACAGGTGAGTGGCCGCTGATGCCTGCTCCCCGGGGGCCACTCTGGGGCCTGTGGGTCTGGGTGGGGGCGCTGGCCTCCCGGGCTGGGGTCCAAAACACCCCGACCCCAATGAGATGACCGTGAGCAGCTCCTGCAGCCCTTCCACAGCCCCATGGGGTGAGGGCGGCCCCCTAAGGCCCTGTCCAGGGAAGGAGGCTGCAGTCAGAGACCGACAGCTCCCCGGAACCCCCGCTCCCCTGTAAGGCCTGTGCTACGCAGGGAGACCCAATTCATGACCTTTCCAGCTCGTCCTAGATGCATGGACCCCGACAGGGATGACACCCCCCCCCACCATGTGGTGAGGGGAGGACAGTCAGGGCCTGCTGGGTCCCCCTGGCCTGTGAGCAGGCTTGCTCTTCAAGCACTGGAATGTGGGCGGAGTCCCTGGTGCTCCTCAGGATATTCATGCATCCTTGCCCTCAGGGTGGGGAGTGTGGTCGCACTCTTGCTGGCATCAGGTTTTAATTTTGATGAAGTCCAGTCCAGTGCTTTCTCCCCTCAGTCGTTGTGTTTGTGGAATCTCAGAGAAACCTTCGATCTCCCCCGGGCTGGGAGACATCACCCCGAGCATCAGAGCATCAGATCGGCATTCACCAGAGCCTCCTGGGTCCTCCGCCCGTGTGCTCCTGATACCGGGGTGGGAGCGCTCTGTGATCCCAGGGTGATGGTGTGTCCTGGGACAGTGGCTGGGAAGGTGGACTGTAGGTGGGCGAGCAAAAGACAGGCAGTGAGGGCCCGTGTGTGATGTTCCAGCCCAGCCTGTGCCCCTCAGGGCTATGGGGTTGTCTCTGGCTCCGGTCAGACGGACGGGGACCTCCCCACGGGGAGCACCCGGATGCATGTGTCCTCGGAAGGTATTCATGCGCCGTCATTCTTGGATGTGTTTGGATTGCAGCACCGTGCAGGAGGACTCAGAGAACCTACTGGCCTTGCAAAGGGCCAATATCGTGGCCCAGTACCATCAGGTGAGGCCCAGAAGGGACCATAGACAATACACACTCACGATAGGGGAGACCATACGATCAGAGCCAAGGATGAGTCAGGTCAGCCCAGACAAGGACCATAGTCACCAGGAACAAGTGAGACCCTGGGGATGGTCCTGGTGTCAGTAGCAACTAAGGGTCCATTCTGGATCCTAGTCATTGGTAGCTGAGGAGCCCAGTCACCAGGTACGGTGAGGCCCAGGTGGGGACCACAGTCACCAGGTCCAGATGAAGTCCATAGCTACCATGTCCAGGTGAGGCCTGGGTGGGGACCAGAGTCACCAGGTCCAGGTGAGGTGAAGGTGGAGACCACAGTCACCAGGTCCAGGTGAAGCCAAGGTGGGGACTACAGTCGCCAGGTCCACATGAGGCCCGGATGGGGACCAGAGTCACTAGGCTCAGGTGAGGCCCAGTTGGGGACTAGAGTCACCAGTTCTGGCTGAGGCCCAGGTGGGAACCACAGTCACCAGGTCCAAGTGAGGCCCAGGTGGGAACCGCCTTGATAGAAATGCGAACTCTTCTCACTGTAGCATTCCAGCTGTTCTCTCTTTAAATCTCAGGCCGAATTCATAGGTTTTCAGGATGATTTGAAAGTTAGCTAGGTCATTTGGTGGGGACAGGTGACTTGGGGACCATACTCTTCGGCTGTCTTGCCCCTCTGACAGGGACATATTTTTAGCAGTGTACAGTAAAGTCTGTTTATTAAAAGTTGGTATTAATTTGTGCAAACAAATTCTGTAGGCTTCAAGCAACTGTGAATCACACATATCCACACTGGCTAGAATATTTTGTTAACCTGAGTTTCTAGATCATTTTCATTATGTGAGCAATTTCTTTCCAAAACTAATTACCAAAGGAAGTAGGGCAATAGGACAAGAGAAATAGCCAAACAACATGAGAAAAAAGAAACAGACAAAAAAACGCTAAGCATTTTTCTCGGAATGAGAGAAATCCTGATAGTGTAAGCTTTTTTCACCCTGCCCTGAGATAAACCAATTCCCTGACTCAGATGTTTCAGGAGAGAACTGGGTTTCTGATCCAGTAAATCGTGACTGCCTCTGGCACTTGGTTCCCATAGCTGTGGATGTGGCCTCAGACAAGCTCCGTGGTTTCCAGGCTGCACCTGGAGGGCTCTGAACATGCACCTTAGGGGCAGTCTGGGATCCATACCCTACAGCTTTTAATTGATAAGTACACCAACTCGCATAAAACTTTGCTAGAAAGAAGTCAAATTGTGTGTTTTAAGAAGAATTGAAAATGGGCAGCCTGGGTGGCTCAGCCCTTTAGCACTGCCTTCTTCCCAGGGCGTGATCCTGGAGACCCAGGATGGAGTCCCACTTCGGGCTCCCTGCATGGAGCCTGCCTCTCCCTCTGCCTGTGTCTCTGTCTCTCTGCCTCTCTCTCTCTCTCTCTCTCTCTCGCTCTCTCTTTCTCTCCCTCTCATGAATAAATAAATAAAATATATTTTTAACAAGTATATTGCAGGGCAGCCCCAGTGGCCCAGCGATTTAACGCTGCCTTCAGCCCAGTGTGGGATGCTGGAGATGCAGGATGGAGTCCCACGTCAGGCTCCCTGCATGGAGCCTGCTTCGCCCTCTGTCTCTGTCTCTGCCTCTCTCTCCCTCTGTCTCGCTCTCTCAAATATTAAATAAATAAATAAATAAATAAATAAATAAATAAATAATAAATAAGAAAATGTATATTGCAGCTATATTGGTATTTGCTATATTAATAAAGTGTGTTGTTTTTACATTTTATGGTGACTGGACCTAGCAAGTCTTTACATCAACAGCCATCACTTCTAGTCCTCACGACAGTGTTGCGGGACAGGCAGTATTATTTCCTTTTTATAGATGAAATTGATGACCTCGAGCACATGCGGTTCCTTCCCTTTCTTTTTTTCTGTTCAGAATATACGAGCTATAAGTGAGTAAATTGCAAGAAACCCACTTCCGGGATCAACACCTCTACTTTCCTCACATGATTTTCATATTTTTCTCAATTCTGAACTCCTTATCTATCTTACTACTCCTTTTCAAATAACTTAGGATACGTTTTCCCAGGACTTGTTCAGAGAACCAGTTCCCTAAGTATGAATCAGTGACCTGAAACAGACCCAGCATACAAAGATTCTCCTATTTATTCAACACCCATCCATTTCCAAAAGAAGTCTATTTGGCCTTCTATATGGTACAGAGACAGGCTCCGTCCCCACCGGGTTTCGATCTATGTCCCAGAGGACTACCTGTAGTCTTAATGCTGATTTCTGAGGGCAAAACAAGCAAGTCCACAGTTCTCCTTCATACTTCCCCAGCGGACCCTTGGGTTCTCTCCACAGAGTTGAACTGTTACCGAGTCATTGATCGTGTAGGTCAGTCACAGAGCAGCATTGCCATCCAAAACAAAAAGGAGGAAAAAGGAGTTTGGAAGTAATTGGGTCTCACAAATCGTGCGGAGGGCACATTGAAACTGTGACAATGTTTCTTAGTGCACCTTTTCTCAGAGCCACATCTCTCCTGTTCTTGACTGAGGGACAGGAGAGTCTAGGTAGGGAGAAATAGGTAGGGGGCTACAGATTCAGGCTCACAAAGATCCTAAGGATGCTGAGATGTAAGGAAACCAGAAATAAAGAAACAAACGAGACCACCCTGTCCCAGGTATGGGTAGAGAGGGTCTTTTTTAGGACAGTCCTCTGTGCCCAACAAAGAATAACCAGACTCTAAAAAGAAGTAAACCATTAAAGATGTTATCACTAGTCCTTACTCAAACCAAGACATCCCAAGAATGAGAAGGCCACAAGCTCCCTGATCAGTTCTAAATGAAAAACGGTCAGTGGAGGCCCATGTGGGCAACCCAGCCTGGGCCCCTCCCACTCCTGAGAGCTTTCTCGGTATCCTTGCTTAATAAACTCCTGTCGCTTTACTTACTCTTCTTTGTCCACCAGATTCATTCTTCGACTCCGTGAGACAAGAACCTGACTTTCTCACTTCATTCTGCCTGCTGCACTTCTCTTACCCAAGCTCCCTAGGAAATTACTTCATTGGCTTAATCCCATCTCACTCTCCTCCTGCCTCATATCCTTTGGATTCTTCACCACCAAAGGCCAACGAACCAAGAGATGCAGAGAGGGAGAGAAGACCCAGGTGATAGGGGGAACTAAGGCCAAAGAAATATAGATTAAAATTACATCTGCTTTTTTAAAAAAAGGTTTTGTTTATTTACTCATGAGAGACACACACAGAGAGAGAGAGAGAGAGAGAGAGAGAGAGAGAGAAAGAGGGGCAGAGACAGAGACAAAGGGAGAAGCAGGCTCCCTGCGGGTAGCCCAATGTGGGACCCCATCCTAGGACCCCAGGATCATGCCCTGAGCCAAAGGCAGATGCTCAACCACTGAGCCACCCAGGCATCCCTACCATTACATTTCCTAACAAACTTGCAGTCCATAAACAAATACTTGAAACCCACAGAGTGGACATTCTTCAAAGAATTCACAGCTGCCTGAATGTTAATGCTTTGCTAGAGGCCAAAAGCAACATTTGTTTGCTGATAGCCAGACCTCCAGGATCCTGTAAATCTTTCACCTGTGAAAATCCTTTTGGAAACTTCTTTTATCTCTAGAGTCCCCACCCCACACAGCAACTTTAAAGTTTATAACCAAGGCTCCTCATGATCCTGATGAAGCTCTTCAGGCCCAGGGGTCCTGTCCCCATACTTTAATAAAAACACCTTTTTGCATGGAAAATGTCTCAAGGATTCTCTCTTGACCACTGGCGCCTGGCCCACAGTACATCACAGGTACATCTGTGAGTTAATGGCATCGGCACATCAGGAAAGTACAGAAGATTTTTGCCTATCTTCTTGCATGACACATTCAGGAGGGGGACATTCCCGTCTGTTCGATCTGGGTTTCTCTCTTCCTGGGATATATAGCTAGCTAGCTAGGTAGATGATAGAGTGATAGATCTACTGATAGATCGATCCCAGGAACATAAATAGATGTTTATATAAACAAACATATAAACATAAATCTATGTTTCCACTTAATATATTTATTATTCAATGTATTACTGATAATATAATAATTATTATCTATAAACAGAACTATAGATTTATATTTAAATATGCAAAATAAATATTTCTATATCTAATCTCTATACCTCCATATATAGATCTCCCTATAGAGATAGAGACAAAATGGTTAGAAATAGATGTGTGCAGAAAGAGAGAGAAATAGATATAGACCTATAAATATGCAGAGGATCTGCTTTCAAATTCTATCCAACGACCTCTCCTCACAGGCACAGGCAAAAGCACACACACATACTCAAGAGCCTTCTGGTATGTGGCCATGACAGGAAATAACACCCCTTGAGATGCCATCTCTTCTCCAACTTAAAGGTGCCAGCCGTTTCTCCAAAGAAGACCTACACAGAGCGAGCAAGCAAGCACATGAAAAACTGCTCCACGTCACTTTTCATCAGGGAGATAGAAATCAAAACCACAATGAGATACCACCTCACACCAGTGAGAATGGGGGAAATTAACAAGACGGGAAACGACAAATGTGGGAGAGGATGTGGAGAAAGTGGAACACTCTTGCATTGTTGGAGGGAATGTAAACTGGAGCAGCCACTCTGGAAAACAGTGTGGAGGTTCCTCAAAAAGCTGGAAATGGAGCTATACTACAACCCACCAATTGCACTGCTGGGTATTTACCCCAAAGACACAGATGTAGTGCAATGACTGGACACTTGCACCCCAATGTTCACAACGGCAATGTTAATAGCCAAACTGTGGAAGGAGCCTTGATGTCCTGCAACAGATGAATGGATAAACAAGATGTGGTCTGGGGATCCCTGGGTGGCGCAGCAGTTTGGCGCCTGCCTTTGGCCCAGGGCAGGATCCTGGAGACCCGGGATCGAATCCCACGTCGGGCTCCCGGTGCATGGAGCCTGCTTCTCCCTCTGCCTATGTCTCTGCCTCTCTCTGTGTGTGTGTGTGTGACTATCATAAATAAAATTTTTTTAAAAATTATAAAAAAATTTAAAAAAAGAAGATGTGGTCTATATATACAATGTATTATTATTTAGCCATCTGCAAGGATGAATACCTACCATTTTCATGGACATGGAACTGGAGGGTATTATGCTGAATAAAATAAGCCACGTGGAGAAAGAATTATCATACGGTTTCACTCTTATGTCCAATGTAAGAAACAGTGAAGAGGATCATAAGGGAGGGGAGGGAAACTGAGTGGAGAAAATTGAGAGAGGCAGTGTTGTCCCCAAGATTGCTAATCTGAGAAACCACCGAGGAGCCGACACCGATGCAAACACACGAGGGTTTATTTACAAGCTCGAGCTTGGGTCCAAGTGTACCCGACACAGAGGAGCAGGGACTTGGACCCCGAGACTAAGAGGCGTAGCAGCTTTATAGGGGCCAGTGGCCCATGGGATATGCAGAAAGTTGCACAGTCATGTCGGTCCACACACAAGTGGCCGATTGAATTACATCTTACCCTATAGTATCCATTTGAGCTGGCCTATTACTTTGCTCAGAATTGGTGCACAGTTTTGGTGGGCACAAAGCAGGGTTACATGGTTATGAGCTGATTTCCGATTAGGGTGTGCCCAGCGGCTTGACTAGGGTGGGGCAGTGCCTTAAGCAATAAGCTGGTTATGTGGGGGTTACACAGCAGGTGGCAGGTGTAGCACAAAATGGAATCAGTACTGCTCTGCTTGTCCAGGGGTAGCGGATTTTTGTTAAATTTCCTGGGTCTCACAGAAGATAAACTATGAGAGACTCCTAACTCAGGGAAACAAAGGATTGTGGAAGGGGAGGTGGGTGGGAGGATAGTGTAACTGGGGGACGGACATTAAGGAGGGCAAGTGATGTGATGAACACTGGGTATTATACTACATGTTGACAAATTGAATTTAAATTAAAAATTTTTTAAATTTAAATTTAAATTAAAAAAGGGTACTGGACGGCTCAGCCGTCCTCAGCAATTCATTTATGAAATGACCTTCATTAGATCATAAAAAGTTACGAATGTGAATGGAAAATGACCTGCAACTCCTTCCCAGTTCAAATAAATAAGTATTCTAAAAAGCAAATCAAAGTTCCAGAATGGAAAAATGCAAAAAACGAGGGAGAGGGAGAAAGAGAAATGAATTCACTTTTTGTGATATTTATTAGTGATGGTCCAATAATGACAAATCTGTGACTGTCATTAAAAACAAAGAGTTAATGAACGGTATGGAGACCGATCCCCTCAACTAACAGATAAGGAACCTGAGAAGACACGAGAAGTAATGCACACTGCTCAGTAATTCACACGGGTGGCAAGGCGCAAAGCCAAGACTCGATTCTGGTCCAGAGTTCTTTAAATGACCACAAAACGTTAACGTCACAGCTTCAGGCTCATCTAGAATTAGAGTCACTTTAGCTCAATAAAACATTCAACCAAAGTAGTCTTTCTTCTGCCAGATAGTTACATTTCATGAAGCACCCTAAAAGGGATTCGAATTAGGTCTCCATGTGCACCATCAGAATACTGCCTGATGAATTAATTAAACAAAGGTATTCCCCGAAAAAAACCTCAGCCGTGAGACCTTGCCTACCCTTTCACTTTCCAAGTCTTCATGCTTCTATATCTAATTGCCTATATTTTCAGAGAAGCCAACCTTACTCAGATTAAGTTTGTCCAAGCCGAGAACTAAGTGCCAGGTTTAATATTTTTAAAACTCAATTTAAAAATAGTTAAACAGAGAATTTCAAATGGCAAACACTGATATTTACATCATCTACTCTTATAACTAACAGAAGGGGTAATCCTGAAACCTAGATGCAGTCGTGCCTTTATATGAAAGTATAAAAGCAGAAAGAGTAACCCAAAATTGTCTATTTCACAAATGCCTATCTAAACTAGTTATGTTCAATGGTGTCTGTCTTGATGCAACAATCTCTAGGAAGACCTTCTTCAGACCTAGCTCTACCACCAATAAGCATGTGAACTTGGACAATCCAATCCTCCAGAACTCTCAGTTTCTTTCCTGTGCCTCAGAGGAGAGGACCAGAGCTGATGATCCCTCAGTTCCCTCTCAGACCTGAAATGCTGCTGTGGGGTCCTAAACACTCTATACTGAGCACAAAAAGACGGGGGGATCTTATATATACTCAAATTCTAAACTATAAAACTAACTCTGAGCATAGATCCTGAGTATTTTAGGGTTCTCTCCTATGGCGATAGAAAATCCCCAAATCTATATCCCTTTCTATCACAAGCGGTGGGTATATGGGTCCAAGCCACTAGAAATAATAAATATGTGTGTCAGAACAGCCATCTGCCCTCATGCTCACTGCTTTTCAAAGCAAAGCCCTCAAAGAACTCCATTATTATTTTCTGAGGGTACCGGTTAACATGTAGAATCCTAACCTGCCCCTTCCTTTAACCTAAAAAAAATTAAAATGTTGGCTGGCCATATTAACAAGCTCTCCAGGTTATTCTCTTGCACACTAACATTTGAGAACCACTGGCTAGGCACCAAGGAGAAGTGATTTACCTTAAAATAGCAAAATTTGAAATCCCATGTCCTTTCCTATTTTCAGATCATAATAAATAAAGAAATGAAACAGTGAAGAGAGAGGGAAGGAGGCAAAGATAGGGATGGGGACAGAAACAAAGTGCCAGTCAAAAATGATATTTACATCAAGTTTGTCTTTCAAAAATTTAGGAACAGACAAGAGACTCCATACTCATGGAAATATGTTAAAGGCACACAGGTGTCAACTGAAAGAGCTCCCGTGGCCAGAGAGGAGACAATATAAGCAACAAAATAAGTAGTGTTGGATTATAACCCAAAGCATAAAATAAATATCCATGAATATATACTAATATTAAAAATTGTAAAAGAAAGAAAGAGGGGCACCTGGGTGGCTCAGTCAGTTAAGCTTCTGCCTTAGGCTCAGATCATGATCCAGGTCTCAAGGCAGGCTCCTTGTTGAGCAGGGAACCTGCTCCTCCCTCTCCCTCTGCCCCTCTCGCTCATGCTTTTTCTCTCCTCTCTCTCTCAAATAAATAAATAACATCTGTGAAAAAGAAACAAACAAACAAACACAGAAGAAAGAGAAGTCTCCCATGTAGAAGAATTTCAAACAATTTGTGCAGACATTCCACCCTCAAGTGGATGAGCATAGCTCATCCACTCTTATGTGTGGAATACACATAGTAACTTCCTTCTACAAAATATGTTATGAAAAAGTTAAAATAAATAATAATAATAATAATAATCACTTTACTATGGAGAAAGCTGACAAACACTACCTCAGCAAGATGATCAGATCGATACCAAGACTGATAAATCATGTTGATAGTATCTATCCTTTATATGATATAATAAAGATGGCAGTATATCTCTGTATATAATCCACAATCACAGTTCAATCATGAGATAAACGACAGACATGTCCCAACTGAGGGAGATTTTACAAAATACCCTACTTCTCAAGGTGTTCAACAACAACAAGGAAAGGCTGAAAAACTGTCACAATCCAGAGGAGCCTAAGAAAACATGAGGACAAGTGTAATGTGATGTGAGGGATGGGAACTTAGCAAAAACTAAGGAAATCTGAATAAAGTATGCATGGTCTTTGGTTAATGCAAATATTTTAATATTGATTCATTAGCTAATATTTGTACCGTACTAATATAAGATATCGATAATTGGAGACATCGAGTGCGAGTGCATGAGAATTCTCTGTACTGTCTTCTCAATTTCCCTGTAAATCTTTGGGTTTTTTTTCTAATAAATAAGATTTATTTTGAAAATTGACTTAAATGAATCAGGCTCCAAGTGTGAAGACACTTTAAGAATAGTTTAATTAATTTTTGCCTTATTCTTAAACAGTTCCTTCGATGGGAACAAAGTAAGAATTTTATATCAGAAGGAAAGAAAAACACTTAGGAACACGTATAATGCCTCCTCAACCTGAAAAGCAGGAAAGGATAATAAATAGCAAAAATCAGATAAAAATACTTCTTTTATATTAGACACCATATTGCAAGTGCATTTAAAATTAGCAATGCCTAACATTTATTTCCTTGACATTTGTCTTCCAAAGAGTTCACAGTGCTTCAGTGTCAGTTAAAAAATGATTCGTGTGAAATTTTTATTAAACCAGATTTACTGGGAAATTCCTGCCCAGATAATACTTTATTTTGATTTTATTCAGTTCCTTCCTAATCACTGAGCCTTTTAGTTAGAGCTTTCAACTATAGCAAATGCCTTAGAAGGCCAATTTTTAAGTTGCTATTATAATACCCTAATGGAATCACGTATCGTTTTCCTTGGCACACAGTAGGCCCCTGATAAAATACTGAATGAGTGAATGGATAAAATTGCTTTTTATCATTTCATTCAGCAATTTCATTCTTATCTTGGTCCATTTCATGTTCTAATGTTTATCAACATCAACTCAAGAAGGTTAGGGATCCAGTAATTTATTAAGTATTTGGTGCATACCTACTATGTGCAAGGTGCTAGGAATACCAAGTTAACCAGACATAGATGCAGTGCCTATCTCCCTCCAGGCCATGCTGGTGGGAGAGACGGATACTAACCAAAAAGTGACAGAAAGACAACTAGACAAGATTATAGTAGCCAATACAAAGGTAAATATACAGCTTACTACAAGTACATATATAAGAAGGCTTAGTCTAACTGGGGTCTCAGAGAAGATAACCAGAAGAAGCAACATTTATTTTAAGACATAGAGAAAGGAGAAGGTAAGTGGTGGAAGGAGAATATTATGAGGAAAAGGAAGGTTTCTGCCTCTGAATTGTAGGGCTCTGGGCAAGTCCCTTGAGCTTAGGCTCTGAACCTTCTTCTTTCTCTGCAAAACTGTGACAGTAATAATGCCTGTGCCATAGAGCTCTAATGACTAAAGAGTTGGACTTTATTTGTACATTACCTAGGACATTAGGAAGTACTTAATAAACATTTTCTGGTGGCCATAACAGCCTGGAGTCAGGCTTCCTGAGTTCGAATCCACTTAACTAGCTGTTTGACCTTGGACAAGATGTTTTCTTCCTATCCTTTAGTTGGCCCATCAAGATAACAGTACCTGCCCATAGGGTTGTTGGAGGATCCCAGGAGTTCTTTTATGTGAAGCATGACACAATTCTTGGCACATAATATGTGCCATATGAATGTTAACTTATATTAGCAATAAAGAAATCCTACAACAGTCCAATGAGGTGTTCAGAAATTATTCTATAGCTTTTAAGGCAATTGAAATTCAAAAAGAACCTAAGTGCCTGTCCGTGTTTGCTTAGCTAACCAGTTCCATTATCTGAAACCCAAACACACAATTTCTGATTCTAACCTCACTCCAAGAGGCCTCCTCAAGCCCGAGGAAAAATTGCCTTCTTGGGATCTCAGGGAAGAATCCTTCACATAATAATATGACCATTGGTAATATTGTCTCTCGGTTCTTTCCAAATCCATAAAGATGCATTTCCTGATGAGTGACTGAGCTGTGAAGAAAGAGATGAGAAACCCTCATCCCTCTGAATTACTTGTGTCAGAATATTTTAACCATAGTACTATGGATAGTAAATTATCCTGATTAACAGGAAATAGGTCTCAGATTGGAATCTGAGCAATCAGATGGGCAGAGAAAAAAACGCTTGGACTCGCTCTTCACCTTTTAAAGACAAAGGAGAGCTTTTCTATATACAAAGATAGTGGTCAAGATAGCCTTAGGGAATAAGAGTCTGCAGCATCCAATTCCACTGAACAGCCAGGAAGCCCACAATCCAGGTCTTCCTGATCCCAAATCCCTGGGCCTGTCCCCCAACACATGCTGCCAAGCTGAGATCATTTGCAATTGCTCTCTTAGGAGCTCCTGGGAAGAAGGAGCTACATAGGATGGGATGGGACGCCCAGAGGCCAAGAAAATTAAGGCCATTCCACTTTAAGTTCAGTTTTAGCACACTTCCAATCATCCCAGGCCCCTGGGAAGAGAGCTGAAATTTACATTACTTCAGTCACAGCAAAAACACAAAAGTTTACAGCTTAATGTACTAGAGAGCCCTACATTAGCATAAGAACTGAGCCCAGGCCAAGGGCATGAAGCCCCTATTAGAATGAGAAAAGAGCTCAATGCCCTTGAAGGCCCCATTGCAAAATGTAAACAGAACTTGAGGAATTGCTCAAGCCCTTCTGGAGGTCCCTGAGACCAGCCCTTAAAACTAAGCTAAAACCACCTCGGGGTCCAAGTCTCTGCTCCGCTGTGTCGGGAATACTTGGACACAAGCTCGAGCTTGTAAATAAACCCTCCTGTGTTTGCATCAGTGTCGGCTTCTGGGTGGTCTCTTGGATTCACAATCTTGGGCACAACAGTCTGAGATAAAAAACAAAACCAAAAGAAGCTCGGACGCAGGCAGAGTGAAGGCAGGGTTCTGAGAGAAGCGGCGGAGACCCTGGGGCTTGGGGGCTCTTCTGTGGAAGCCCCTGCTGACTGGGGGGCGGGATGCTCAGCCCCAGAGCCAGAGGACCAACCCGCATCACGCCCTCCAGCGCTGAGTATCAGATAGCAGCACAGCGCCGCCCGCTGGAGGCCAGAGGCGCTGACGCCCACGCCGCCTCTGACTCCACAGGTGCATCTCCCAGGCACATGTGCATCTGACAATCAGCCCCATGGCCCATCCCCAGACCCCGCACAGACCACTCGCTGACACCAAGTCGCCGGACCACGGAGGCTGAAGAGCTTCAGCTCTGCCTGGAAAGTAGGGTCTAGCTTACTTTGTACTTTGGGCTTTATTTTCATTTATTTACTTTGATTCTTTTTTATTAATTGCTTTCTTTTAATTTTTTATCTCATTATTTTTTCCAGAAAAGAAGGAAGAAAAAGAAAAACCAAGAAAACAATAACAACTGCCCTCCCAAAAAAAACCCCACCAGATTATTTCACCTGCTTGTTAAAAGATTCTAAATCCCAAAATAGGAAACACAATTAAAGTACCATGAAAGTAAAAATAAGAAATATATAAGGTACATACATAAAAAAAAACCAACTCCCTAACCCTATCTCTTACCCTTTTCCAAAACCGTACCCTGACCCTGACTCTGACCTAACCCCAACCATAACCCCTAACCAAACACTAACCCTAACACTACCCCAAACCCCTATCCTAATCCGAACCCTTGCCCTAACCCTAAACCTAGCCCTAACTTTAACCCTAACCCTAACCCCAACCCTAACTCACACCCTAACCCCTAACCCTAACTGCAAACCTAAGCCCAACCCTAACTCTAAGCATAACCCTAACCCTAACTCCTAACCTCCTGCCCTAATCCCTGAAGCCTAAACCCTGTCCCTAACCCTAACCCCTATGCCTAATCCCTAACCCCCATCCTAACTCCTAACCACTGACCCTTACAATTATCCCTCACCCTAACCTCTAATCTGTAACCATAGGCATAAACACTAACCCCTAACATCTAACGAAACCTAACCACCAACTGTCTCCCCTCCCCTGACCCTACCATTCATTCTACCCATTCACTTACCCTGTGGTTCTGAGGAGTCCCTTCTGATGTGGACGTGGCTCCCAACGGCGCCTCCAGAGTCCTCTAGGGGGTCCTGAGGAAGCCGGGCTCCTGTGAGTGCAGACGCGGCCTCACGTGTTCCTGAGTCATAGTCAGCGGGGTCCTGAGGACGCTGGGTCTCCTGTCACTGTGGACTAGGTCTCACATCCTCTGGAAGCCTCACAGCAGGTCCTCAGGAGGCCGGAGGCTCCTGTCAGCCAGGACATGGCCCCACGTCCCCCCGGAAACTCACCGTGGGTCCTGAGGAGGCTGTAGGCTCCTTTCAGCATAGACGCAGCCCCATATGTCTCAAAGCCAAAGTGCAGGTCCTGAGGAGGACGGGGGGTCCTGTCAGTGTTGACGTGGCCCCACATTTTCCTCAAGCCTCACCATAAGACCTGAGGAGGCTGGGGGCTCCTGTCGGCATGGACGTGGCCCCAAATCTTCCCAAACCTTCACAGTGGGTCCTGAGGAGGTCGGAGACTCCTGTCAGTGTGGATGCGGCACCCACATCTTTCTTAGGCCTCAACCGCAGGCCCTGACAAGGCTGGGGGTCTTCTGTCCGCATGGACGCATCCCCATTTTCCCGAAGTCTACACCGGGGGTCCTGAGGAAGTCAGCATCTGGTTGTGTGGATGTGGCCCCACATCCACGTCCTCCCAAAACGTCACCAGGTGTTCTGAGGAAGCCGGGGGTCCTGTCACCGTGGATGCGGCCCCCAGGTTCCAGAAGCCTCAACTTTTATCTGAGGGGTCTGGGAGCTCCTGCCAGAGTGGACGCGGCACCACATCTTCCTGAAGCCTCCCCGCGGTTCCTGAGGTGGCCCAGGGGCTCCTGTCTGCGTGGATGTTGGCCCACATCTTCCTGAAGCCTCACCGCGGGTCCTGAGGAGACCACGGTTCCTGTCAGCGTGATTGCCGCCCAATATCCCCCTGAAGACTCCCCGCGGGTCCTGAGGAGGCTGCAGCTCATCAGCGTGGACGCGTCCCCACATCGTCCTCAGGCCTCCCCAGCACAGGCGGGCTCCTGTTTGTGCAGGCGGATGAGACCTACTGCGCATGCGGGCTCCCTGTGCGGGACCTGGGCTCAGGCGCCCCCTGTGGGACGCTCAGGCGCTGCAGGAGGCCTTGCAGGAGGCGGCCTGCCTGCGCCCAGGCCGCACCTGCCTCCTTCCAGGCTCCAGCTGAGGCCTGTTAGCTTCGGAAACGTCTCACTGAAACGGAGCCCAACACCCGGCTTCCCCAGAAATACTTAAGGCCCCTGAGAAGAAGAGCTGAAATTTACATTACCTTTTGACTAGCAGGCCAAAAAAATCTGCTGTTTCTTTGGCGGGGGGGAGGGCAGTTGTTATTGGTTTTCTTGGTTTTTCTTTTTCTTCCTTCTTTCTTTTCTGGAAAAAATAATGAGATGGAGAAATTCACCTCCATAAAATAATATGAGGTAGTACTCAGAGCCAGGAAGTGCATCAATACGCATATAGGATGTCTAACTAGAGTTAAAAACAATGATTATAAAGATAGCAGCTGGGCTGGAAAAAGAGCACAGAAGAAAACTAGAGAATCCCTTACCGTAGAAATAAAAGAACTAAAATCTAGTCAGGCCAACGTTAAAAATGCTATACCTGAGATGCAGTCCCAAGAAAGGTTATGGACCACAGAGGGAGACTGAGGGAACTCAGCCACTTATTAAAACAATAACATTCATATCATCGGAGACTCAGAAGAAAAGGGCGCAGAAGTTTTATTTGAACGAATTATGTAAACTTCTATAACCTGAGGAAGGACACAGACACTGAAATCGAGAAACAGAGAACTCCCAATAAATTCAACAGAAGCTGACCATCACCCAGGCACATCCGAGTCAAAGTCACAAAATACACAGACGAGAAAAGAATCCTGAAAGCAGTGGAGGTGGGGCTTTGGGGGGGGGTAGTCCTTACCTACAAGGGAGGATGAATCACTTTGCAGCAGATCTGTTCACAAACTTGGCAAGCCAGAAGGAAGTTGGAAGGAAATATTCAATATGCTGAATGGGAAAAGTATGCAGCCAAGAATCTTTCTTCTGTTTTTTTAAGAATAATCATCAAAACTTATTTAATCTCACAAGGAAGAAATTAAAAATTTCTGAAAAAAAACGCCATTTTCCTCAATCGTAATATAGCAAAAATTTATTGTTTTTAATTTTTTTTTAATTGGAGTTCAATTTGTAAGAATTCTTTCTTCAGCAAGGCTGTCATTCAGCATAGAAGGAGAGATAAAGAGTTTCCCAGACAGGCAAAAAATAAAGGAGTTCATGACCACTAAACCAGTCCAGTAAGGAATTTTAAGAGGGACTCTTCTAGTGGGGGGGGAAAAAGAGACCAAAAGCAACAAAGACTAGAAAGGACCAGAGAACGTCACCAAAAACACCAACTCTACTGGTAACACAAAGGCACTAAGTTTATATCTTTCAGTAATCACTCTGAATGCTGATAGACTAAATGCTCCAATCAAAAGATATAGGGTATCACAGTGGCTTAAAAAACATGATCCGGGATGCCTGGGTGGCTCAGGGGTTGAGCATCTGCTTTGGCTCGGGTCATGATCCCAGGGTCCCGGGGGATCAAGTCCCACATCAGGCTCCCTGAATGGAGCCTCATTTTCCCCCTGCCTATACCTCTGCCTCTCTGTGTCTCTCATGAATACATAAGTAAAATCTTTACAAAAGAAAAAAGATAAAAAGATGAGAAAGGACCCAAATAAAATCACAAATGAGAAAAGAGAAATAACAACCAATACTAGAAAAAAAAAGAACACTAGAGAAATACACATGATTATAAGAGAACATTATGAAAAATTATATGCCAGCAACCTACAACCTGGAAGAAATAGATCAATTCCTTCCTAGAAATATATAACATAGCAAAAATGGAAAAGGAAGAAATAAGAAACTTGAACAGACAGATAACCAGCAAAGAAATTGAATTAGCAATAAAAAATCTCCCAACAGGAGATGCTTAGATCAACAGAACAGAATGGAAAGCCGAAACAAGATACAAACCTATAACTCTATGATCGCTTAATCTTCAACAAAGCAGGAAAGAATATCCAATGGCAAAAAGACAGTCTCTTCAACAAACCCTAATCCTGACCCCAGGATAATAACAAATTGTGTTGGGAAAACCGGGCAGCCACATGCAGAAGAATGAAACTGGACCACTTTCTTACACCATGTATATAAAAAATAAATTCAAAATAGATTAAAGACCTAAATGTGAGACCTTTTCTCACAGAGAAAAGGAAAGCCCCTGCTGACTGGGGGGGTGGGATGCTCAGCCCCAGAGCCAGAGGACCAACCCGCATCACGCCCTCCAGCGCTGAGTATCAGATAGCAGCACAGCGCCGCCCGCTGGAGGCCAGAGGCGCTGACGCCAACGCCGCCTCTGACTCCACAGGTGCATCTCCCAGGCACATGCGCATCTGACAATCAGCCCCATGGCCCATCCCCAGACCCCGCACAGACCGCTCGCTGACAATGTGAGACCTTTTCTCACATTTAGAAAAGAAGAAAAGATAAGCAGCAATGTCTTTGACATTGGCCATTGGATCTTCTTTCTAGATATGCCTCTGAGGCGAGGGAAACAAAAGCAAAAATACTATTGGGACTTCATCAAATTGAAAAGCATCCGCAAAGTGAAGGAAACAACCACAGCTAAAAGGCAACATACAAAATGAGCGGAGATATTTGTAAACAACACATCCAATAAAGAGTTAGTATCCAAAATATATAAAGCAAAGATAAATCTCAGCAACCTAAAGACAAATTATCCAACTGCAGATGGGCAGAAGACATGAATGGACTTTGTCTCTGACAGGGCATCCAGATGGCCGCCAGACACACGGAAAGACACTCAGCGTCACCCATCATCAGGGAAATGCAAACCAAAACCACAATGAGATGTCACCTGACAGCCATCAGAATGGCTAAAATTAACAACACAAGAAACAACAGGTGTTGGTGAGGCTATGGAGAAGGGGGAGCCCCCTTACACTCCTGGTGGGCATGTGAACAGGTGCAGCCACTGTGGAAAACAGTGTGGAGGGTCCTCAAGAAGTTAAAAATAGAGCTACCCTACGATTCCAAAATTGCACAGCTAGGTATTTACCCCGAGGATACAAAAGTAGTTTAGTAGATTCGAAGAGGGACACGCAGCCCACTGTTTGTAGCAGCGTTATCAACAACAGCCAAACTGTGCATACAGCCCAGATGTCCATCGACAGATGAATGGGCAGAGATGATGTGGTAAATATACACACTACGACATCACTCGGTCATCAGAAGGGATGAAATGAAGCCATTTACAATGACGTGGGAGAAGTGGAAAGGACTTATGCTAAATGAACTCATTCAGTCAGAGAAAGACAGTTACCAAATACCATACAATTGCATTCACATGTGAATTTTAAGAAACCAAACAAAGGGGCAGAGGGGGTGGATGAGAGAAGCAAACCAAGAAACACACTCTTAACCACAGAGAATAAACTAATAAATACCAGAGGAAGGTGAGGGGGATGGGGAATCAGGGGATGGGGATAGTGGAGGGCACCTGTGACCAGTATCAGGCATTGTATCCAAGGGTTGAATCACTATGTGGTAGACCTGAAACTATATCATACTGTGTTTACAAACAGGATTACAAGTAAAACTCTAAAATAATAATTGGTAGTATTGATGAAATATGTGCGCACAAGAGATAAAATCAGAAAGGCAACTGAAAATCCACATAAAGAGTATTTAGAGCCACAAGTCCCCTCCTTAGCTCAGCTCAGGAGAAGCCTGCCATGTCTTTTCTGACCCCAGCAGAAGCCTGGATTTTGATGCTCTGGGGAGGCCACTGACTTGGTGGAGTCAGGCTATCTTTGAACCCAAAACCTCAATAGAGAGCATAAAACTAAACTGCCCAAGACTCTACGAGTCCCAGTGCAGGCACATGCCAAGACCCAAACTCTAACCATACACAGACATAACCCTAACCCTACGTTTAAGCCTAATGTTAACCTAACCCTTGAACAAGACCTATCACTAATCAAAAACCAAACACAAACCCCAAGACTGAAACACATTCACTGAATCTTCCTGCCAACCCTCACCCTAACTCCTAACCCTAATCTTAACTTAATGTACTCAAATGCTATTCCTAATCTTAGATTCCTAATCTTTACCCTAACCCTCTAATACTAATGCTATTTCATACCCCAAACTGTACCCTAACCCTAAAACTAACTCCTAAGCCACTCCCTAACCCTATCTCTTACCCTTTTCCAAAACCGTACCCTGACCCTGACCCTGACCTAACCCCAACCATAACCCCTAACTAAACACTAACCCTAACACTACCCCAAACCCCTATCCTAATCCAAACCCTTGCCCTAACCCTAAACCTAGCCCTAAATTTAACCCTAACCCCTAACCCTAAACCCAATCCTAACTCACACCCTAACCCCTAACCCTAACTGCAAACCTAAGCCCAACCCTAACTCTAACCATAACCCTAACCCCAACTCCTAACCTCCTGCCCTAATCCCTAAAGCCTAAACCCTAATCCTAACTCTAAACCCTGTCCCTAACCCTAACCCCTATGCCTAATCCCTAACCCCCATCCTAACTCCTAACCACTGACCTTTACAATTATCCCTCACCCTAACCTCTAATCCGTAACCATAGGCATAAACACTAACCCCTAACTTATAATGAAACCTAACCACCAACTGTCTCCCCTCCCCTGACCCTACCATTCATTCTACCCATTCACTTACCCTGTGGTTCTGAGGAGTCCCTTCTGATGTGGACGTGGCCGCCAACGGCGCCTCCAGAGTCCTCTAGGGGGTCCTGAGGAAGCCGGGCTCCTGTGAGTGCAGATGCGGCCTCACGTGTTCCTGAGTCATAGTCAGCGGGGTCCTGAGGACACCGGGTCTCCTGTCACTGTGGACTAGGTCTCACATCCTCTGGAAGCCTCACAGCAGGTCCTCAGGAGGCCGGAGGCTCCTGTCAGCCAGGACATGGCCCCACGTCCCCCCGGAAACTCACCGTGGGTCCTGAGGAGGCTGTAGGCTCCTTTCAGCATAGACGCAGCCCCATATGTCCCAAAGCCAAAGTGCAGGTCCTGAGGAGGACGGGGGTCCTGTCAGTGTTGACGTGGCCCCACATTTTCCTCAAGCCTCACCATAAGACCTGAGGAGGCTGGGGGCTCCTGTCGGCATGGACGTGGCCCCAAATCTTCCCAAACCTTCACAGTGGGTCCTGAGGAGGTCGGAGACTCCTGTCAGTGTGGATGCGGCACCCACATCTTTCTTAGGCCTCAACCGCAGGCCCTGACAAGGCTGGGGGTCTTCTGTCCGCATGGACGCATCCCCATTTTCCCGAAGTCTACACCGGGGGTCCTGAGGAAGTCAGCATCTGGTTGTGTGGATGTGGCCCCACATCCACGTCCTCCCAAAACGTCACCAGGTGTTCTGAGGAAGCCGGGGGTCCTGTCACCGTGGATGCGGCCCCCAGGTTCCAGAAGCCTCAACTTTTATCTGAGGGGTCTGGGAGCTCCTGCCAGAGTGGACGCGGCACCACATCTTCCTGAAGCCTCCCCGCAGTTCCTGAGGTGGCCCAGGGGCTCCTGTCTGCGTGGATGTTGGCCCACATCTTCCTGAAGCCTCACCGCCGGTCCTGAGGAGTCCGGGGCTCCTGACAGCGTGAACGTGGCCCAATGTCCTCCTGAAGCCTCACTGCGGGTCCTGAGGAGGCTGCGGCTCATCAGCCTGGACGTGACCCCACCTCCTCCTCAGGCCTCCCCAGCACAGTCGGGCTCCTGTTAGTGCAAGCGGACGAGGCTTACTGCGCATGCGCGATCCTTGGGCAGGGTCTGGGGTAGGGCGCCCCCTGCGGGTCGCTTAGGCACTGCAGGAGGCCGTGCAGGAGGCGATGTCCCTGAGCCCGGGGCCACACCTGCCTCCTTCCAGGCTCCAGCTGAGGCCTGTGAGCTTCGGAAATGTCTCACTGAAACGGAGCCCAACACCCGGCTTTCTCAGAAATACTTAAGGACGATGAATTGGAGCCCCAGGATGCAAAATGAAATGTGGACCAGACTTTTACCACGTCCTACAAAACCCACTCAACCCTCTTCCACTGTGGGCGGGACCGCGGGCTGGTGCAGCCACCCTGGAAACAGTGTGGAGGCTCCTCAGGAAGTTACAAATAGAGCCGCCCTGCGACCAGCAGGTGCTCGGCCTGGAGCTCACTCCGAAGATACAGATGCAGTGAGACTCCAGGACACCTGCACCCCAATGTCCACAGCAGGCGGGTCCACAGTAGCCACACTGTGGGAGGAGCCTCGGTGCCCTTGGGCAGATGATGGATAAAGAGGATGGGAGATAGATGATGGTCATAGATGATAGATAGATGATAGGAATGTTACTCAGCTATCAAAGAGAAGGAAATCTTGCCATTTGCAATGATGTGGATAGAACTAGAGGGATCATGTTAAGTGAAATCAGTCAGTCAGGAAAGAAAATGACCGTATGGTGTCATTCATAGGTGAAATTAAAGAAGCAAAGCAGATGGACATCTGTGAAGGGAAGGAAAAACAAATAAGATGAAAACAGAGATGGAGGAAAAAGAGACTCAATCACAGGAAACAAACTGAGGGTCGCTGGAGGGGAGGGAAGTGGAGGGACAGGGTAACTGGTAGACGGGCATGAAGGAGGGCACGTGATGTCATGAGCCCTGGTGTTATCTCCAACTGGTGAATCCCTGAAGTCTATCTCTGAAAGTATAATACACTATACTTTAATTAATTGGGTTTAAATTAAATTAAGTTTAAAAAATCAGTTGACTGTATCAGAGTGCATTTTCTTCCAGGCTCTCTATTCTGCTCCTTCAGCAATGCCAGAACCACACCCCTGTGGGTTTGGTTTGTTTAAGTAGGCTCCATGCCTCGTCCACAGCCCAGCACAGGCCTAGTACTTATGACCCCAAGATCAAGACCAGGGGTGAGGTCAAGAGTCAGATGCTTAACCAACGGAGCCAGCCAGGGGCCCGAGAACCACACTGCTTTATCCTGTGTCTCTGTGACATCGTTTGAAATAAGAAAGTGCTGCGTCCAGCTCTGTCCTGCTTCTCCAACACTGATTTGCTGTCCAGGGTCATTTGTGGGGGCGGACAAATGTTAGGAGTGCTTTTTCTATTTCTTAAATCGGCCACCATGATTTTGATAGGAATGACATTGGAACTGCGGGTGGCTTCTGGAACTGTGGACATTTTAACAA
Organism: Vulpes lagopus; assembly: GCF_018345385.1. Taxonomy (NCBI): domain Eukaryota; kingdom Metazoa; phylum Chordata; class Mammalia; order Carnivora; family Canidae; genus Vulpes; species Vulpes lagopus. The sequence continues at coordinate 2,916 of NW_024570759.1, read as the reverse complement.
GATGAAGGCTCCGACCCCACGAGCCCAGGATGTCCTCCCAAAGTCTTGTAATTTTCAGTGTACAAGTCTTGCAGTCCCTTGGTTCAGTCTAATTATTTTGTTTTTTGGATGCTCCTGATAAGGGAGTCATGTCCTGAATTTCCTTCCTGAGTGCTCATTGTCGGGACACAGCAAGGCTACTGATCTCTGTTCATTTTGTGTCCCACAACGTTAAGGAATTCACTCATTAGTTCTAACAGTTTTTGGTGGAGTCTGTCGGGTTTCCTGTTTCTAATACCACGTCTTCAGCAAATAGGGACAGTGTGATGTCCCCCTTCCAGGTGTGGAACCTTTTCTGTTTCCTGTCTGTTGACTACGATAGGACTTCCAGTGCTGAGAGGGGACTTCCTTGGCTTGTTCCTGCTCTTAGGGGAGACGATTTCAAGTTTTCACCCTTGAGGATGATGTCAGCTACGGGCCTTCCTACACGGCCTTTATTCTGTTGATATACGTTTCCTCAAAACCCACTATGCCGAAAAAAAAAAATAAAAAAATAAAAAACCCACTATCCTTTTTTTTAAAATAATAAATTTATTTTTTATTGGTGTTCACTTTGCCAACATACAGAATAACACCCAGTGCTCATCCTGTCAAGTGCCCCTCTCAATGCCCGTCACCCATTCACCCCCACCCCCCGCCGTCCTCCCCTTCCACCACCCCTAGTTCATTTCCCAGAGTTAGGAGTCTTTATGTTCTGTTTCCCTTTCTGATATTTCCCACACATTTCTTCTCCCTTCCCTTATATTCCCTTTTACTACCCACTATGCTTTTTATGTTGTATTTTGTCAAATGCTTTTTCTGCAACTCTTGAGAGGATCGTATGCCTTTGTCCTTTCTCTTGTTTTTGTTTTTAAGATTTTATTTATTTACCCATGAGAGTCATTTTGTTCCAGGTGAGGCCAGAAGGAGACCACAGGAACCAGGTCCAGGAAAGCCCCATATGGGAACCAGAGCCACCAGATCCAGGTGAGACCCAGGTGGGGACCACAGTCACAAGGTCCAGGTGAGGCCCAGGTGGCAACAAGATTCACCAAGTCCAGGTGAGACCCAGGTGGGGACCACAGTCACAAGGTCCAGGTGAGGAACAGGTAAGGACCAGATTCACCAGGTCCAAGTGAAGCCCGGGGGGGGGGGGGCACCAGAGTCAAAAGGTAAGGGTGAGGTCCAGAGGGGGACCAGAGTAACCAGTTTAGTTTGAGGCCCAGAGTGGGACCAGAGGTCCCCGGTCAAAGTGAGGCCCAGGTGTGGAATAGAGTATCCAGGTCCCAATGATGCCTACGTGAGGACCAGAGTCACTAGGGCCATGCAAGGCCCAATGGGGATCAGAATCACCAGGTCCTGGTGAGGCATAGAAGGAGACCACAGTCACCAGTATCAGGTGAGCCCCATGTGGGAATCAGAGCCACTATATCCAGCTGAGTCCCAGGTCCATGTGAGGCCCACGTGAGGACCAGAATCATCAGGTCGAATTGAGGCATAGCTGGTGACAAGAGTCACCAGGTCTAGGTGAGGCCTAGGTGGGGACGAGATTCACCAGGTCTGAGTTAGGTCAAAGTGGGGACGAGAGTCACCAGGTCCAGGTGAGGCCAAACTGAGGACCAGAGTCACCAGATCCAGGTGAGGTCCATGTTGGAAAGAGAGTCACCAGGTCCAGGAGAGGTCCAGGTGGGGACCAGAGTCACCAGGTCCAGATGAGGCCCAGGTGAGGACCAGACTCACCAGGCACACGTGAGGCCCAGGTGGGGACCAGCATCACCAGGTATAGGGGAGGCCCTTGAAAGAACCAGAGTCAACAGTTCAAGGTGAGGCACAGGTGGCAACCAGAGTCAGAAGGTCCAAATCAGACCAAAGTGGGGTTCACAGTCACCAGGTCAGGGTGAGACCCAGAGGGGGACCAGAGTCACCTGGTCCAGGTGAGGCTCAGTTGTGGAACACAGTAACCGGGTCCCAATTATGCCCAGTTGAGGACCAGAGTTAACAGGGCCAGGTGAGGCCCAGATGGGGATCAGAGTCACCAGGTCCAAGTGAGGCCCAGGTGGGGACCAGAGTCACCAGATCCAGGGTAGTCTCAGGTGCAGACCAGAATCACCAGGTCCAGGTGGGGACCCAGGTAAGGACCAGAGTTACCAGGTCGCGGTGAGTCCCAGGTGGGGAACACAATAACCATGTTCCAATGATGCCCACCTCAGGACCAGAGTCACCAGGTCCACTTGAGGACCAAGTGGGGACCAGATTCACCAGGTCCAGGGGAGGCCCAGGTGGACACCAGAGTTACCAGTTAAAGGTGAGTCTAGAAGGACAGCACGGTCACCAGGTCTAGGTGTGGTCCATGTGAGAACCAGATCACCAGGTACAGGTGAGGCCCAGGTGGGAACCAGACTCAGCAGGTCCAGGTAAGGCCAACGTGGGGACCACAGTCACCAGGTCCAGGTGAAACCAAGCTGAGGACCAGAATCACCAAATCCAGGTGAGGCCCGGGGGTAGGGGGACTGGAGTCACCAGGCACAGGAGAGGCTACAAGAACAGCAGGGACACCAGGTCCAGGTGTGGTTCATGTGGAAACCAGAGTCACCAGGTCCAGGTGAACCCAGGTGAGGACCAAATTAAATGTTCCAGAGTCTCACTTGGGGAAACAGACTAAACATATCCTGATGATGCCCAGGTGAGTACAAGAGTCACCAGGTCCAGGTGACACCCAGGAGGGGACCAGATTCACCAGGTCCAGGTAAGGCCCAGGTGGAACTCAGTCACCTGGTCTGGGTGAGACACAGGTGGGGACAAAAGTCATAAGACCAGTTGAGGCCCAGGTGGGAACATAGTTACCAGGTCCAGGTGAGGCCAAACAAAGAACCAGAGGCACAAGACCAGCTGAGGCCC
>NW_024570758.1:0-24631 GCF_018345385.1 Vulpes lagopus | reverse complement strand
ACCATCCATCCATCCATCCATCCATCCATCCATCCATCCATCCAACCAACCAAACCAACCAACCAACCAACATTCAGAAGCTTACAAGGCCAGGCCTATAAAGGATCATGGTAATTACAAAACTGAAAACAACATCAGTATTGTTTTGCCAAGGGAGGTACGGCCCTAGGAGATCCACAGGAGCTTATTAGTGTTTGTCCCCAAATATAGCTACTTTAATTATTGAGAGTTTTCATCTCTCACGGAGGATAATTGTGGATAAAAGGAATTATAAAAAACCTGGACTGGTATCTGGGAGGAAATAATATAACATATTTTTTCTTTCTGTTCACAATCCCTTGCCGTAGATGGACTACAACGCACAAGGAAATCTCTTCATTTTAACAGAGACATGAGCCGAAGTATTAATGCTATCCCAGTGTACTAGTATAGACTCACTTCTCCCTCAATCTCACGGTCTGTCCTGAGAGCATACAATTCCTTTTCAAAAAAATCTGCTTCTCAGGACGTGGCTGTTTCAGTGGTTGAACCTCTGCCTTTGGCTCTCATGGTGTGATCCCGGGGGGGGGCCAGGGATCCAGTACCACTGTGGGCTCCCTGCGTGGATCCCACTTCTCTCTCCTACCGTGTCTATGCCCACCTTGTCTCTGTCTCTGTGTCTCTCTCTCGTGAGTTCTATCACGAATACATAAATAAAACTTTAAGAAATTTCCTAGGGTTTCCTCAGAAACCCCCTTCTACAATGGTCTTTTTTGTTCAGATTCAGCCTTAAGTGTTTTTGTCTAAAGAAAGCTGGCTCTGGGAGCATGTGGCTGGTCGTCTTTTGGCATCTGGCTTTGGCTCAGGACGTGATCCCGGATCCTGGGATGGGTCCATACCGGCTCCTTGCAGGGAGCTTCTTTTCCCTCTCTATGCCTCCACTCTGTCCCTCCCTCACTCCTCCCTCCCTCCTGATTAAGTAATAAAGTCTTTTTTTTTTTAAGATTTTTATTATTATTCGTAGAGATAAAGGAGAGGACAGTGCCATAGACACATGGCAGAGAGGAGAGCAGGCTCCACTGCACGGGAGCCCGACGTGGGATTGGATCCCGGAGGTCTCCAGGATCCGCGCCCTGGGCCAAAGGCGGCGCCAAACCGCCTGCGCACCAGGATCCAAAGTAAATAAGGAGAAATCTTAATAAGAAAAAAAAAAAAAAGCCAGGCCCATTATTTAGACAGAATTATTTTCTTTTCCCTCACAAAACATTGTATTCTACGCCCTTGTACGTTTCCTTCTCGTCTCTACTTGTCACACTGAGTTGTTTTCCTTATCGTTTCTCCAGTAGTCTCCATTCCATTGGCAGGCTTTTGCCAAAATTGTAATATATTAGTTTCTTTCAGAGAGAGAGCTCTGTTGTGGAGTGGGGAAGGGGAAGGAGGAGGAGGGAGAGGGAGAGAGATGCCAGACTGAGCATCTTTCCTTTTTTAAATTATTTTGTTTCTTTCTCCCGTGTTTTGTTGAGAGAGAGAGAGACAGAGACATGGGCAGAGCAGGTCCCCGCAGGGAGAAAGATGCAGGAAAGGATCGGACCCGCATGATCGGGCCCTGAGATGAAGCGCAGGCGCTTAACGCTGAGTCAACGGGGGTCCCGAACGAACGGACGGACGGGACGGTTTATATGACGATGACGGTCGGACGGACAGGTCGGATGGACGGACGGACGGAACGGAAGATACGAACGACAGAACTTCATCCCAGGAACGTGGGAACTTGGTGAATATTGTACCGTCATTTATCTCTCCGGAGCTGTCCTGTTCCCGATTTTTACCCGCCGACGGGCCTTTGTTTGAACTCCTAAGTACAGTTCATTTACAAAGGGATGTCAGCATTATAGCATCCGGAGTAGAGGAAACCTCTCACTCGTAGAAACCATAGGACACGTATAGACACAGACCGAGATGCCAAACAAAGTATATACCCTTGGGTCTCATTTTTGTGGAGGGCCCAAAAAGCCGATGTTCCAAATCCCCCCCTGGCGGGTGACAAAAAACCCCCGGGGCAGCGAGCGTGACCGGTGGCCCCATCCACCTTTTGGTTTTCCCAATTTCAAAAGGAAGGGGCCCTTTTTTTTGCAAGATCCCAAAACCCCCGCAGAAAAAACCCCCCGAAAAAACCCCCGAGGTCTTTTCCCCAGGAGCGACCCAATGGTTCCTCCCACAGGGGGCCCTTAAAGAGGGACCCCGAGGGAGTTTTAGGAAGGTTTGGCCCCCGGGCGGGCCCTCCTTGCCGCTTTCTCATGTGGAGAGCATAGCCAGGGGCAGAGCAAAAGCCCCCCTTTTCCCCGGGGGGGGCCCCAACTGACCCTCGGTTTCCCCTTCCGTGTCCCGGTTTCGGGGCACTTGCAAGAAAGTATGGGGCCCCTAAGGCCCGGGGGTTTGTCCCCGGATTTCCTGGGTGGGGGGTGTGGGGGTGGTGTGTTTTTGGTGGTGTGTTCGTGTGTAAACCCAACGTGAGGGTTCTCGGGGTTGGCCCGTTCGCCCCTTTTTGGGGGTGCGCGTGCAAGGTTGTGCATGCCCCATAAGGAGCTGGGGGTTTCGGGAGGGGGAGGGCCTTGAGAGGGGGAAGTTTATTTTTTTTGGTGGGAAGGTTTTGGGTTTGAACTTTTGGGAACCGGAAAGGGGTTTTTTTTTTCACGCCCTTTTTGGCGGTTCCCTTTTGTGATGGGTCGTTTCCGTTTGCCCCCCCAAAAAAAAAACCCAAAAAAAACCCAAAATTTTTTTTTTCCCTTTTTTTTTAAAGTTTGTTTTTTTCCTGAGACACGGTGGTGGGGAGCCGGAAAACACAGGCAGAGGGAGGGAAGCAGGCCCCCTGTTTGGAAACCCGGTGGGATTTGGATGGGGCCCCGGTGGGCCCCCGGGTAAAGGGGCCCCCAAACCGCGGCCCCCGGGTTTTGCCACTTTTTTCCTTTTTTTTTTTTTAAATTTTTTTTTTTTTTTCCAAAAATTTTAGGTGTATCCCTTTTTACCCCCAGGTTGGGTTCCTGAAACCGAGTTTTTGAGTCCCCCCCTCCCCCCGGGAAGTTCCAGCCAGCAGTCACGCCCCCCTTCATCGTTTTCCCTTTTTGTTTTTTTGCTTTGCTTGTTGCCTTGTTGCTTTGGTTTGGGTTATGTATAAAATTCATTCACCCGGTCAGTCGGTAGCGACAGTTCAGTCGCCCCGCCCTGTCCTTTTAAATTTTTAAAAATTTTTTCCCGTTTTGGGGTTTTTTAAATTTTAAACGGGAGAGCAAAGAGACGGATTGAAAGAGCGGGGAACCCGGGCCCCCCGCGGGGACCCCAAGGGGACCCGGGGGGCCCCCGGCCCCGGAAAAGACCCTGACCCCAAGGCAGTGTGAAACGGGTACCCAGGCGCCGTTGTTTAAAATTTTCGGGGAAAGGCAGACAGGAAAGGGTGTTTAAGGGGCCCGGAAATAAAAGCCTCTGTGGGGTTTTTTTTGTGACCCTTTTGGCCCCTGGGTCAGTGTGCCCCATGCGCCCACCCCACACGCTGGCCACGGTCGGTTCCCGCCAGGCGCTGCCCTTTCGAACCACCCCGGCTGCACGGTTCTCATGTCGTTCCGGTTCCGGCCCAGGCTCGGGCCCCAGGCTAAAGGCGCACTTGCAAATATCATCCATGGGAGGTTCTGCTGCCTCACTCTAGCAGATCAGGGACACGGAGCGGTGGGGGGGTGGAGTGCGGTTTTCCAGATGGGATGTAGAAATGTCTCGCAACCCGAAACCCGTCCTTCCCGCGTCATCTCCACGACGAGACGCGAACACCTGTGCGGTGTGTGGAAGAGAGGACCTTTGTTCTCGCCGCCACGCTACAGCAACTGAGGACCAGTACTCAAACAGGAGCAGGGTCCCATGACCATCGGTCCCATCTGAACATATTCCCTAGTTGGAGGATCCTAGGGTGTGTCTAGGGATTAGGACCTGGAGCAGGATGGTCCTGTGTGTGGGAACCAGATTACGAACGCGCAAGACCGACCGTGGGTGGCGGTGGGAAAGGAAGAGGTGGCGGACGAGGTCGTGCCCGGGTGGCATACCTGCGTTTGAGCGGCTGCCTTCCACTCGGCTCCAGCATCATCAAAGCGTTTTGGGATCCAGCACCGCAACGGGCTCCCCGCGTGGGCCTGCTTCTCCCTCTGCCTGCTCCCGGCCTCCCTTCTGTGTATATCTCCCTTGAATACAACAGTTTATTTATTCATTTATCTTGTTAAAGATTTTATTTATTTATTTATTTTATTTTTATTTATTTATTTTATTCGAGAGAGAGAGTGAAAGAGAGTGAGAGAGAGAGGGAGGGAGAGGGAGAGAAGAGAGAGAGAGAGAGAGAGAGAGCAGAGGATCCCATGCCGATCAATACAGTGTAAGAAATTAACTTTAAGGGATCCCTGGGTTGCTCAGCGGTATTGGACGCAGCCTGCAGCTGTGGTGTGTCTGGAGACCCGGGATCCAGTCCCACATCGGCTCCTGCATGGAGCCTGCATCTCCCTCTGTCTGTTGGTCGTCTGCCTCTTCTCTCTCCCTCTTCTACTCTCTCCTGACATTAAAAAAAAAAATCCTTAAAAATAATGAATGAATGAATGTAATAGAATGAATCAATAAATGAATGAATAAATAAAATAAATAGATAAATAAAATAAATAAAATTTTAAAAATTAAAAAAAAGGAGAGTTAAAAATGGAATGGACAGATAACTTGGCGGAGGAGGATGTGTGAAAGGTATGTAATGCCGGTCTGAGCGACTCTAGGCTTAGTAAAGGGTTACAAGGTTCCACCGTAGGTGAATGCCTGTCTTTTGGACCACAACCCGAAAACAAAAAAAGACCCCCCTGTCCTGGCTCTGCGTAAGGGAGTTCCTGGGTCAGGGTCCGTGTGAGCCCTTAACGCGCGCTATAGTAAGATGGTAAATATGTTGCTCATAGAGTGCAGAACCCGGTTCAGCCATCTGGACGCTATTTTCTTCCTGTCCTCGGAGGACTGGGCGGTGGTCCCAAGACGGCACTCGCCTGTAAGGCACAAGGCCAGAAGGAAAAGAACTTCAGCATCCCTTTGGCTCTTCTTTTCTGTTCTTCAGGTTGTTGGTGGTTCCCGGTGTTGTTGTGCCTCAGGCATTTTCAAGCACCTTGTAGGGGCAACCTGGGAGGCTCGCTGAGGTAAAGCAGTGACTCTCGGTTCGTCCGCCAGGAGGTGGCACTCTGACTCGCCCACGTGAGCCGTGGCGACCTCTGTAGGGAAGGTATCGGGCTCAAGGGTTTTCCGAGGGGTCGGCTTGGCTCCCGAGAAGTGGATCATCTGAGTGTCTCCTAGGCATGTCGATCCTTTAGCTGAGTTCTTAGGATGCGAAATGTCCGGGGCCCGTGGCCCACTCGGTCTGTAGAGAGCACGGCTCTTGACATCCAGGGTCGTGTCGTGCGAGCCCTACCTTGGGAGTAGAGATTCACTTTGACAAATGGAACCCGGGGGGGGGGGGGGGGGGGGAGGGGGGGGGGGGGGGGGGGGGGGGGGGGGGTGGGGGGGGGGGGGGGGGGGGGGGGGGGGAGGGGGGGGAGAAAGAGGGGAAAAAAAACGCCATTCTACTCCGGGAGGCCTTGGTGATACAGGGGATCCTTCATTGGGTGTCTGGTTACAATGAGAATGGATTCCCACCGACTTCTGAAGAGGATTTTACAATCGCCAAAAAAAAAAGGAAAATGGGGCCCCTGGGGAGTTTTTGAACTCTGTTCAGGGTTTTTGGAACTCTTTGGGTTCCACGTTGTTCCTTTCTGTTCGGTTCCATGCACTTTTTCATTAGTTCGGCAACTCCCAAATGTATGTGTGGGGCGATCTCGGATGGGCCGGACACGGGATTTGTCCAGAGTGCTTTCGCGAATCTTCTGAAAGGGGGACCCCTATTGTAGCAGACCTTCCGAACAAAACCTGCCGTGACAGGGAGGTCCCACGGGTGGAGTGCCTAAAGACGATGAGAATTCTTTTTAAAAGCAGTCGAGAGTAAAATCCGACCAGTTTTTGTACACCACCAACACACACACACACACACACACCCCACTCACCACAACAGGGGCAGGCACCACGTTTGGTATTTAAACAGGTTTTGATTTTGGAGGGATGGCTCTACCGGACACGTTACAAGTTTAGGAATTTCATTTCATGTTTGGAACCGGCAGCTTCACCCACACTTTTAATCTAAGGGGCTTATGATTCTTTTTTGACGTGCTTTCTGGGGCCTTCCCATAAACAGGGAAACGACCTATAGTAGTCAAGAGGGCTCTATTTAGGGTTTGGGATTCTGGGATCCGCCCGAGAATCCACGAAGGATGAAGGAACCCTGACGGAGCCAGGCAGCCACCAGCCAACCAAAACATCTCAGAAGGTTTCAAGGCAAAATCATAACAAAACGGAAATCTTTATTGCTTTTCGCCAAAGGGGGCCCTAGGAGTTTTTACAGGTGCTCTTAGAGTGTCCCCCAAAATGAAGCTCCTTTAACTGGAGAAGTGTTCACTCTTACGTAGGGGATGACGGATAAAAAGAAAACCAAAAATAAAAAAAAAAAGTAATAACAGAAAAAGTTAAACAACAACAACAACAACCGCCAAAAAAAAAAAAAAAAAAAAAGGAATCTAAAACCTTGCTGTTCTGGGCAGGTAAAAGGGAGAAGAAACAAAACAACACACACACACACACACCAAAAACAAACAAACAAAAAAACCCCCAACCAAACCAAACCAAACCAAGCCAACCCAAAGCCAAAACAAACAAACAAAAAAAACCACATTGTCTTTGTCTTCTCTTCTCTGTTCACACTCTTATCAAGAGTAGACTACCAATGCAAGGGGAATCTCGTCATTTTAGCAGAGAGAAGAGCCAAATCTCAGTTGTATCACGTATACTAGTAAAACCCACTTCTCCAATCTCGTCCGTCCTGACACCCTACAATTACTTTTCAAAGAGTTGCTTCTGGGACGCCTTGGGTGGCTCAGCGGTGGTGGAAGGTCTGCCTTTGGCTCAGGGCCTGATCCCAGGGGTCCTGGGATCCAGACCCGCATCGGGCTCCCCAGTGGAGCCTACTTCTTCCCCTGCCTGTGTCTCTGCCTCTCCTCTCTCTCTCTCTCCTGTCTCTCTCTCTTTCTTGTCTCTGTCTCGTTTTCTCCGTCTCTGTCTCTCTTTATCTCTCTGTCTCTCTCTGTCTCTATTCTCTGCCTCTCTTTTCTCTGCCTGTCTCTCTCTGTGTCTCTCTCCCCTTCTCTCTGTCTCTGTCTCTCTTCCTTTCTCTCTCTCTCTCTGTCTCTGTCTCTCTTTGTCTGTCTCTGTCTCTCTCTCTCTCCCATGAATACATAAATAAAATCCAAAAAAAAAAAGAAAACAAAAAACAAATCTCAAAAATCTCCTTCAGAAATCCCTTCTATAATTTCTTTTTCCGTTCCGTCAGTCTTTTTTTTTTTTAATTATTTATTTTTGATAGTCATACAGAGAGAGAGAGAGAGAGAGAGAGAGAGAGGCAGAGACACAGGCAGAGGGAGAAGCAGGCTCCATGCACCGGGAGCCCGACGTGGATTCGATCCCGGGTCTCCAGGATCGCGCCTGGCAAAGGCAGGCGCCAAACCGCTGCGCCACCAGGGATCCCCGTTCCGTCAGTCTTAAGTGTTCTTTCTCTAAATAGCTGGGCTTTGGGACGCCCGTGTGCCTCAGCCTTTGATAGTCTGGCTTGGGCTCAGGGCGTGATCCCAGACTCCTGGGACTGAGTCCCATATCAGGGTCCTCGCATGGAGCCTGCTTCCCTTGTCTCTGCCTGTCCCGTGTCTCTCTCATCTCATGAAGAAGTAAATAAAATCTTAAAAAAAAAAAAAAAAAGCCAGAGTCATTTCAGGACAGATTCATTTTCTTTAACCACCACCACCACCACCACCACCACCACCACCCGCATTTTGTACATGTCTCCTACTATCTCACACACAGAGGTTGTTTTCCTTGTCGTTAACCAGTAGTCTCGATTCCATGTGGCAGATTTTTAAAAATTGTACTTATTTTACACTTTTTGAGCGAGGAGAGAGGAGAGAGGAGAGAGAGAGAGAGAGAGCACTTTGTGAAGGGGGAAGGGAGAGAGAGAGAGACAGGACATAGGCAGAAGCAGGCTCCCCACAGGGAGCCAGATGTGGAAATGGGTCCGGACTCGGACCACTCCCCCCCGCCCCCCGCCGCCCCAGAATTGGGCCCTGACCCAAAGGCCGATGCTCAACCCCTCAACCGCTGAGCCACCCAGGCGGCAGACTGTTAACTCCTAGAAACCTCAGTCTCTGGTGAAAAGCCAGTAGGAACCACGGGCACATTGCCTATCATACCAGAAATCCTTAGATTGTCAAATGGATGAATACATGTGATAGTTTTTAGAAACACGTGTGTGTGTGTGTGTGTTATGCGTATGTATTGTTGGGCTGGCTGAGAGACGAGGGCACCCAAAATGGCGGACATCTCAAACTGGGTCAAAATGGCTGATCTTCCCGTCAAAGCAGCAGCCCTGACCACCACATCATCTCCAGTAAGTCGAAGCCTAGATGGGAAACCGAAAACTTTCCATCCAGGACTTTCCAGCCAGGAACCCCCCACCCCCACCCCCACCCCTCCCCGATACTACCCCCCACCCCACCCCCCAGCCAATCACCTAAGGACACAGTGTTCCTTGTCTAATTTGGCAAGGGACCCACCCGGATCCAGAGCCGGAACCAGAAGGCTTAAAAACCCCCACAGTCCCCAACCCGCGCGACTTCCCTGTCTCTGGCCACCTCTCGAGTCATGGAACCTCGCCCAGGAGCGCTCCCCATTAAAGCACTCTCGAACCTACTGCCTGTTCTGCTGGTTTTTGTTATTTCTCCGCTGTTCATTTTGTAAAAACCTAACATGTAGGACACAAATTTTTTTTTTTTTTAAGATTTGATGTGTGTGTGTGTGTGTGTGTGTGTGAGGAGAGAGAGAGAGAGAGAGAGAGAGAGGAAAGACAAGACGGGAGAGGCAGGCTCCAATGCAGGGAGCCTGACGTGGGACTCGATCCGGGACTCCAGGATCACGCCCTGGGTGAAGGTGGCACTAAAACGCTGAGCCACAGGGGTGCCCTGTATGATACAATGTTAAGGAAGCACGAAACAGGGATCCCTGGGTGGCTCAGGCGGTTTAGCACCTGCTTCGGCCCAGGGCGTGATCCTGGAGTCCGGGGCCAGTCCTACATCGGGGGTTCCTGCGGAGCCCCCTTCTCCTCTGCCTGTGTCTCTGCTGGTGTGTGTGTGTGGGTGTATGTGTGTGGTATGTCTCATGAATTGTGAATTAAAATTTAAAAAAAGAGGAAGGAAAAAAGAAACAAAACAAACCTGAAACACGTTTACTAAACACACCAGGTATCTGCAGTTTTCCTGAATCAGACAAAAGAGAAACACAAAAACTGGGGGTTGGGGGGAGGGGAGAAGGAAGAAAAGGGCAAGGGGTGGGGGGAGGAAAACAAACACCACCAAACAAAAAAAAAACCCTTGGGTGTCTCATGACTCACACTCTAGTATTTTAACCTTCTGTTGGAAAGCACAGACGCCAGGTATCCGGTGAACTGACCAATTTATCAATTAAGCTAGTTAACCCTTCAAAGTTCCAGGTCACCAAAATTTGGGAAGGTATTGTAAAAGTTTATCCTATAGACTTTTTCATCTTTTTCTCTTTCTTTCTTTCTTTCTTTCTTTCTTTCTTTCTTCTTTCTTTCTTTCTTTCTTCTTTCTTTTCTTTCTTTCTTTTTTTTTTACCTGCTTGCTCTTAACAAGGAAAAGTACACGGACAGACAAAATCGATCATTTGAAGTGTATCTAACCCAATCACAAACGTGACCCTATCCTAAACCAAACAGTACCTCTAATCACCTTACCGCCATACCCTACACCTAACCCGTTCCCTATGCCCTAACCCTAACCCTTAAGCCCTAGACCCATACCCCAACCTTTCCTAACTAGACCCTAACCCTATACCGTTCCCCTAACCCATCCTAACCCGTACCTTAATCCTAATTGTACCCTAAACCTAGCCCAAAACCTGCTTAAGCCCTAACCCTAAACTTCAACCCATCCCCCGCTGTATCTCTGAAAGTTATTCCCTCCCCATTCCTTAACCTAAACCCTATAACCTGTCTGTAACATCACCTTATCCATTCCCTAATCAGTTTCTAATCCAAAATCCGTACCTTACTCCTAACTCTTGACCCTTCCCCCATCTCTCACCCTACCAGGAACTCGAAGCATAACCATGATCACTAATCCATATATCTAATTTACCTAACCACATATTGCTCACCTAAACCTAACCTATCTCAATTGTCCTTCACTTACTTGTCGTTCTGAGTAGCTGCTGCTGACGTGGGATGTGATGTGACTCGAACAGCGCCTCCAGGGTCCTCCAGGGGTCCTGAGGAAGCGGACTCCTGTATGCAGACGTGGCCCCATGTCTTCCTGAGTCATAGACGCAGGTCTGAGGACGAGGGGGGTCTGTCACTGTGGACTATGTCTCACATCCTTCCGGAAGCCTCCCTGCGGGTTCTGAGGAGGCAGGTTCCTGTCCCGTGGACGCGGCCCCACATGGACTGAAGCCTACCGCCGGTCTGAGAAGGCCGGGGATCCTGTCAGTGTAGACCGGCACCGTCATCCCGAAAAAACTCACCGTGGTCTGAGGAGGCCGGGGGACTCCTGTCCAGCGTGGGACGTGACCCTACATCTTCCGAAAACTCACCGCGGGTCCTGAGGAGGCTGGGGCTCCTGTCAGCGGGGAAGCGGCCCCACATCTTCCTGAAGTTCACCGTGGGTCCTGAGGAGACAGGTCCTGTCAGCGAGGGACACGGCTCACATGGTCCTGAAGCTACCTGCGGGTCCTGAGGAGGCGGGGCTCCTGTCAGCCTGGGCGCAGCCCCACGTCCTCCTCAGGCAGCCAGAGCACAGACCGGCTCTGTTACTGCTGACAGGATACGAGGCCTACTGCGTACACACGCCCCCTGACTCGGGCTGGGCTCAGGCGCTGAAGGAGGCGGTGAGGGAGGCGGCGTCCCCAGGCCCAGAGCGGGACTGCCTCCTCCAGGCTCCAGCTGAGACCTATTGAAGAAAACCTACCCCACCCCCCCCCTGGGGAAAATTTAGGACCAGCCTAACCCAGAGGCAGCACATCAGGCGCCTTCCCGGAATTTAAGCAACGAAAAACATTCTGTGGTTTTTCCGAGAAAGAAAACTTCCCCCCCAGCCCTGACTGGAAAGTCCCTGAACATGTTCATGTTGACCTTCAAAGAAATCAATCCTGTCTTCACCCGAATGCTATGCTAATCCCGCGGTTTGCCTTTAAAAGATGCCTGTAATTGCCAATCGGGGCTCTTCCACCTTTGAGGCCGAGGGCCATTTGCGCAAACGTTCAATAAAAACCTCTTGCTAGGGATCCCTGGGTGGCGCAGCGGTTTAGTCTGCCTTTGGCCCAGGGCGCGATCCTGGAGACCCAGGATCGAGTCCCCGTCGGGCTCCCGATGCATGGAGCCTGCTTCTCCTCTGCCTATGTCTCTGCCTCTCTCTCTCTCTCTTTCTGTGACTGTCATAAAAAAAAAAAAAAACCCTCTTGCTAGTTGCTTCAGCCTGTCTGGGGTCTGAGTCTCTGGGGCGTTCTACCGCGGACACGTTGGCCCCGTGAGCTAGGGTCCAACACTATGAGCTTCGGAAACGTCGTGCTGAAAGGAGCAACACCCGGCTTCCCCAGAAATACTTAAGGACAAGGAATTGGAGCCACAGGACGCGAAATGAATGTGGACCAGACTTTTACCGTGTCCGCCAAGACTCACTCAACCCTCTTCCACTGTGGGCGGGACTGCGGGTGGTGCAGCTGCCCTGGAAACAGTGCGAGGCTCCTCAGGAACTTACCGATAGAGCTGCCCTGCGACAGGCAGGTGCACGGCCTGGAGTCACTCTGAAGATACAGATGCAATGAAACGCGGGCGGGACACCTGCGCCCCGATGTCACAGCAGCCGGGTCCACAGTAGCCACACTGAGGGAGGAGCCTCGGTGCCTTCAGACAGATGATGGATAGAGGATGGGAGATAGATGATGGTCATAGAGGAGGAATGGTACTGCTATCAAAGAGAAGGAAATCTTGCCATTTGCAATGACGCGGATAAACTAGAGGATCCTGTTAAGTGAAATAAGTCAGTCGGGAAAGACAATGACCTATGTGTCATTCATAGGTGGAATTAAGATGCAAAGCAGATGAAATCTGTGAAGGGAAGGAAAAGCGAATAAGATGAAAACAGATGCAGGAAATACAGACTCTGAATCTTTGGAAACAATCTGGAGGGTCGCTGGAGGGGAAACGGCGGGGGAGGGGGATAACGGGGGATGGGCACGAAGGACGGCAGGTGATGTCACGAGCACTGCTGTTCTCTCCAACTGGTGAATCCCTGAATTCTACTCTGAAAGTATAATACACTATACATATTAATTAATTGGGTTTAAATTAAGTTAAACAAAATTCAGTTGTATCAGAGCACATTTCCTTGGACTCCCTGTTTGCTCCTTCAGTTATGCTGGAACCCCCCCTGTGGGTCTAAGTAGGCGCACACCTCGTGCTGGCCCAGCCCAGGGCTAGAACTCACGACCCCGAGATCAGGACTGAGGTGGAGGTCAGGAGTCCATGCTTAACTGACAGAGCCAGCAGGGGGCCGAGAACCACACTGCTTTATCCTGTGTTCGATGGAATCCTTCGATTATAGGAAAGTGCTGCGTCCCACTCTGTCCTGCTTTCCCAATACTGATTTGCTGTCCGGGGTCATTGTGGGGGGCTGACGGATGTTGGTTTGTTTGTTTGTTTTCTACTTCTAGGATCTACCACATGATTTTATAGGAATGACATTGAAAACCGAGGGTGGCTTCAGGAACTGTGGACATTTCACAAGAGGAGGCTTCCACCCACGAGCCCAGGACGGCCTCCCAGAGCCTGGTATGGTCAGTGCACAAGTCTTGTGCTCCTTTCGTTCAGTCTCATTATTAGTTCTGTGATGCTCCTGAGAAGGGAGTCACGTCCTTCATTTCGTTCCTGAGTGCTCATTGTCAGGGACGCAGCAAGGCTATGAGCTCTGTAGGTTCAGTTGGTGTCCCATGAATTTACTGAATTCAATCATTAGTTCTAAAGGTTTTGGTGGGGGGCTCTCGGGTTTCCTGTTTCTAGCACCGCGTCTTCAACAAATAGGGACAGTGTGACGTCCCCATTCCAGGAGTGGAACCTTTGCTGTTTCCTGTCTGTTGACTACATTAGGACTTCCAGCACTGCGAGGGGGACCTCCTTGGCTTGTTCCTGCTCTTAGGGAGACGATTTCAGGTTTTCACCTTGAAGACGATGTCAGCTGCGGGCCTTCCTAGCGGGAACTTTATTCTGTTGATTGACATTTCCTCAAAACCCACTAGGCTTTTGATGTACTTTGTCAAATGCTTTTTCTGCAACTCTTGAGAGGATCGTATGCTTTTTGTCCTTTCTCTCGTTTTTCTTTTTTTAAAGATTTTATTTATTTATCCTTGAGAGAATACAGAGAGAGCGGCAGAGAGAGAAGGGGGGCGGGGCAGAGCACGGGCAGAGGGAGAAGGGGGCTTTCCCTGTAGGGAACCCGACGTGGGACTCGATCCCGGGACTCCAGGGATTCCGCCTGGGCTGAAGGCAGGCGTTAAATGCTGAACCACCCGGGGCTGCCCATGTCTTTTTCCTGGGTAATGTGATGGATCCGCTGACTGAGGGACAGAGGGGCCGTGGGGGAGGACATGGGCAATGTAGATGACCCATAGTAACAGCTAAAGCGTCTGGATCTAAATAAAAAAAGTCACAGAATTTAGAAAGTACGCCTAGGGGTTTGGGGTCAGTACGTGTGACAACCCTTTTTACGGGGACAGACGGTGACCCCGCTTTCGTGGGGGGAGCTGAATAAGGCACAGAATTGTCAAGTCCTAGTTGTAGCCCTGAAACTACTGTCCCGTTGTGTTTTTGACTGTGCTTCAATAAAATATCAAGGAAAAGGGGTTTCTGTAGGACTCCCGGTGGGTCCGTGAAAGGGATTTACAGGGCCTTACACACACGAAGGCACCTCTGCAGAGGGGATAAAATGCTCACGTGACTTCATGTTAATTTTTAGAAGATTTTTCTTGAGAAAGGGTGCAGTAGGGAGGGGCAGAGGGAGAGGGGGAGTGGAGCGGACTCCTCACCCAACGGAGCCGAGCCCCACGCGAGGCTCCACGCCAAAACCTCAAGATCCTGCCGAGCCAACTAAAGGGGTCGCGTGGGAACGGGCTGAACCCTGCAAGAGCCCTCGAATGTTAGTGCAACCCCATGCTGTTTAAACTTGGGGTCGGGGGGACTCTGGGACCCCCCAGTTTTACCCAGAATGGGGGGGAGGCCTGCAGGGCCCAAGGATGGGAACTGAGGATGGGGAAGGGCCCCATCCCCCTTTCCCCCTGGGTGGGGCCCGGACCCCTTTCCCCCCGGGGCCCTTTCCCCCTTCAGGGTGAAGGGCTAAGTGCTGATTTGGGCCCGCCTGCCCAAAGTCATGATGTGGGACCCCACTGTGGGCGGAAATTGTTGCCACCCGGGGTTCCATCGCTGCATGGCGCTCACCTGTGGTCTGCAGAGCTTCGGAAGCACTGTGCTCTGGATCTGGCTCACAGCGACCCGGGCTCTCCCGCTTCTCCCAGGCTCAGTACTCCCACTCTCCCAGTACCCCCACTCTCCCCAGACCCACTTCCCAGTACACCAACTCTCCACTCTCCCCGGTACCGGGGCATAAAAGGGAGGCGCTCACACAGCGGGCAGGACAGGTGAGTGGCGCTGATGCCTGCTCCCCCGGGGGGCCCTCTGGGCCTGGGGTCTGGGGGGGGCGCTGCCTCCCCGCCCGGGTCCAAAAACCCCGACCCCCAAGAGATGGGCGTGAACGCTCCCGAGCCTTCCCGCCCCCTGGGTTTAGGGGCGGCCCCCCAAGGCCCCGTCCGGGGAAAGGGGGCTGCGTCAGAGAGGCAGCTCCTGGAACCCCGTCCCCTGTAAGGGGCCCGTGCTATGCAGGGAGACCCAAAACATGCCTTCCCGCTCGTCCGAGATGCTGGACCCCCACAGGGTTCACCCCACCCCCCCCCCACCCTGTGGTGAGGGGAGGTCAGTCAGGGCCCGCTGGGTCCCTGGCCCGTGGCAGGCTTTCTCTTATGCACTGGAAATGTGGGCGGGTCCCCGGTGCTCCCCAGGCCCCCCTCAGATATTCAGGCATCCCTTGCCCTCGGGTGGGGAGGGTGGTGCATCTTGTGGCATCAGGTTTTAATTTTGATGAAGTCCATCCATCTTTTCCCCTTTGGGTTGGTTGTGGAATCTAAAGGGAAACCTTCGTCTCCCCGGGCTGAGAGACATCACCCGGCATCAGAGCATCAGTGGGCCCATTCGCAAAAGCCTCCTGGGTCTCGCCATGTGTCGATACGGGTGGACGGTCTGTAAACCCCAGGGTGATGGGTGTCCCCGGGAATGGGGGGGAAGGGGGGGACTGGGTGGGGCGAGCAAAAGGGAAGGGCAGTGAGGGCCCGTGTTGATGTTCAGCCCAGCTGTGTCCTCAGGGCTAGGGGGTTTGTCTCTTGGCTCGGTCGCCGGACGGGGCCCTGCCCACAGGGGCCCCCCGGACGCATGTGTCCTCGGAAGGTTTCATGGGTCCGCCCCCTTTGTGTGTTTGGTGCAGCACCGTGAGGAGGACTCAGAAAACCCTACTGCCTTTGCAAGGGCCCCAATCGTGGCCGGTCCATTAGGAAAGGGCCCCAGAAGGGACCAAGACAATACACCTCACGATAGGGAGACCATCAAATCAGAGCCAAGGATGGTCAGGTCAGCCCGAAAGGACCATAGTCACCGGAAAAGTGAAAACCTGGGATGGTCCTGGTGTCAGTAGCAACTAGGTCCATTCTGGATCCTATCATGGTAGCTGAGGTGCCAGTCACCAGGTACGGTGGGCCCAGGTGGGGGGACCAGTCACCATCAAGATGAAGTCCATAGCACATGTCCAGGGGGCCCTGGGTGGGGGACAGAGTCCCCGGTTAGGTGGGGGTGAAGGTGGAGACCACAGTCACAGGTCCGGGTGAGCCAATGTGGGGATACAGTCGCCAGGTCCAATGGGGCCCCCCGGATGGGGAAACCAGATTTCACTGGGGTCGGTGAAGGGGCCCGGGGGGGGGGTCCGGGGGGGCGAGCGGGGGCGGGTCCTTAAGGGAACCGCTTATAGAATGCCAACTTCTCAGTGCATTCAGCTGTTCCTCTTTAAATATCAGGTGAATTTTAGGTTTTCAGGATGATGAAAAAAAGCAGTCATTTGGTGGGGACAGGTGACTTGGGGACCATATCTTTGGTGTCTTGCCTCTGACAGGATATTTTTGCAGTGTACAGTAAAGTTGTTTATTAAAAGTTGGTATTAATTGTGTAAACAAATTTGAAAGGGTTCAAGCAACTGTGAATACACTATCCACATGGCAGAATTTTGTTAACTTGAGTTCTAGATCATTTATTATGTGGGGGCGGTTTCTTCCAAAACTAATTACAAACGAAGTGGGGAAAAGGACAAGAGAAAAGCCCAAAAAAATGAGAAAAAAGAAACGACAAAAAAAAAGCTAAGCAATTTTCTCGGGGTGGAGAAATCCTGATAGTGTAAGCTTTTTTCCCTGCCCTGGGACAAACCATTCCCGGGCCAGATGTACAGGAAGAACGGGTTTTTGATCCCCCCAATCGTGACTGCCTCTGGCACTGGTTCCATAGTTAGGGCTGGAGGCCCCCTTCCCCCCCAAGCTCAGGGGTTTGGCTGCCTGGACTCTGAAATGCACCTTGGGGGCATTGGAATCCATACCCACAGCTTTTAAATTTATAGGTACACCAACGCCAAAAACTTTGCAGAAAGAAGTAAATTGGGCTTTTAAGAAGACTGAAAAATGGGCAGCCTGGGTTGGCTCAGCCGACCTTAGCCTCCTTCTTCCCAGGGCATGATTGGAGAACCCAAGGGATGGAGTCCCACTTGGGCTCCCTGCATGGAGCCGCCTTCCCTCTGCCTGTGTCTCGTCTCTCTGCCTCTCTCTCTCTTTTCTTCCCCTCTCTCTCTCTCTCCCTTCATGAATAAATAATTAAAAAAATATTTTTAAAAAATAAATTTCAGGACAGCACGGGGGTCAGCGGGTTTACCCCTGCCTTCAGCCCAGTGTGGGATGTGGAGATGAGGATGGAGTCCCCCATGGGGTCCTGCAGGAGCCCCGCTTCGCCTCTGTCTTCGTCCTGCCTCTCTCTCCCTCTTTTTCCCTCCCTCCTAATAATAAATAAATAAATAAAAATAAAAAAATAAAAAAATTAAATAATAATAAGAAAAAAGTATATTGCAGTTTTGGGATTGCTATATTTAAAAAAGTGTGTTGTTTTTAAAATTTTATGGTGACTGGACCCACAAGTCTTTACCATCCCCAGCCTCACTTTATTTCCCCAGACAGTGTGCGGACAGGCGGTTTTTTCCTTTTTTTGATGAAATTGAAGCCTCAGCACATGCCCCCCCCTTCCCCCCCCCCCTTTTGTCGAATATACAGCTATAATTGAGTTAATTGCAGAAACCCATTGGGGTTTTTAAACCCCTCTACTTTCCCACATGATTTATTTTTTTCCCCCCCCATCCTGACCTCCTTTTCCCTTAATTTTCCTTTTCCCAAATACTTGGATACGTTTTCCCAGATTTTGTTAGAAAACCAGTTCCCTAAGTTCCCCCCCCCCCCCCGTGCCCCCACCCCCGACCCAGATACAGAGATTCTCCTATTTATTAAACCCACCATCCGTTTCCAAAAGAAGTCTTTTTGGGCCCCTTCTATATGGCAGGTCCCAGGCAGGCTCCATCCCACGGGTTTTTGATTTAGCCCCAGAGGACTACCTGTGTTTTAAAATGCTGATTTCGAGGGCAAAACAAGCAAGTCCCAGTTCCCCTTTCCCATATTTCCCCCCGGGACCTTGGGGGTTCCTGCCAGAGCTGAACTGTTAGAGTATTAAAAGTGTAGGTCAGTACAGAGCAGCATGCCATCCAAAACAAAAGGGGAAAAAAGGAGTTGGAATAATTGGGTCTCACAAATCATGGGGAGGGCATTGAAACTGTGCAATGTTTCTTAGTGCACCTTTTTCAGGCCACATCTCTCCTGTTTTGACTGAGGGACAGAGAGTCTGGTAGGGAGAAATAGGTGGTACAGTTTTCAGCCCCAAAGGGAATTCCTTTAAGGGGATGGAGATGAAAAAAAAAAAACCAGAAATAAGAACAACGGGGACCACCTGTCCAAAGGTATGGGTAGAGGGGTCTTTTTTAGGACAGTCCTCTGTCCCAAAAAAGAATAACCAGATCTAAAAGAAGAAAAAACGTTAAGATGTTTCACTTTTCCCTTTAAATAAAAACCAAGCATCCAAGGGAATAAAGAAGGCCACAAGCTCCTGACGTTCTAAATGAAAAACGGTCAGGGAGGCCCTGTGGGCACCCACCCTGGGCCCCCCACTCCTGAAAAGCTTCTCGGTATCCTGCTTAATAAACTCTGTCACTTTATTTCCCCCTCTCTTGTCCCGATTCATTTTTCAATCGTGAGAAAAGACCTGATTTTCTACTTCATTCGCCTGCTCACTTCTCTTACCCATGCTCCTGGAAATTACTTCTTTGGCTTAACCCCCATTCACTCTCCCCCTTCCCCCCTCATACCCTTTTGGGGATTCTTCCCCCAAAGCCAAAAACCCAAGAGATGCAGGGAGGGAGAGAAGACCCAGGTGTAGGGGAATAAGGGGCCCAAAAAATTTGATTAAAATTTCATCTGCTTTTTAAAAAAAGATTTTGTTTTTTTTTCATGAGAGACCACACAAGAGAGAAGGAGAGAGGGGAAAAGAAAGAGGGGCAGAGACAGAGACAAAGGGAGAAGCGTCCCTGAGGGTACCCCCAAAGTGGGACCCCAAACCTAGGACCCCCGGTCTTTCTGGCCAAAAAGGGAGATGCTCAACCATGAGCCACCAGGCATCCTCCCTTACATTTCCCAACAAACTTGCAGTCCATAAACAAAACTTGAAAAACCCCAGGTGGGATTCTTCCCCCCCCAATTCCCCCCGCTGCCTGAAGTTAATGCTTGCTAGGGGGCAAAAGCAAATTGTTTGCTGATAGCAGACCACAGGTTCCTGTTAATCTTTCACTGTGAAAATCCTTTGGAAAAATTTTTTTTCTCTTGAGTCCCCACCCCAACGGGAACTTTAAAGTTTATAAAACCCAAAGGTCCTCATGATCTGGGTGAAACTCTTCAGGCCCAGGGGCCTGTCCATACTTTTAAAAAAAAACTTTTTGCATGGGGAAAATGTCTCAAGGTTCTCTCTGGGCCACTGGCGCCTGGCCCCCAGTAATCACGGTACATCTTGAGTTAATTGCATCGGCACATCAGAAAGTACAGAAGATTTTTGCCTATCTTCTTGCATGGGCACATTTTGGAGGGGGCCCTTCCCCTCTGTTGATCTGGGTTTTTTTTCCCCGGGGATATTAGCTAGCTACCCCGTGGTAGATGATAGGGGGTGATAGATTACTGATAGATTTGATCCAGGAACATGAATAGATGTTATTTAAACAAAAAATTAAACAGAAAATCTATGTTTCCACTTAATATATTTATTATTTTATGTATTATGATAAATAATAAATTTTTATCATAAAAAGAACTATGATTTTATTTAAATTGCAAAAAATTTTTCTATATCTAATCTCTTACGTCATATATAGATCTCCCTTTGAGCTAGAGGGCAAATGGTTAGAAAATGTGGTGCAGAAAGAGAAGAAAAAGTTAGACCCATAAATATGCAAAGGGGTTCTTTCAAATTCTATCCAAAGGGCCTCTCCTCACAGGCACAGGCCCCCCAAACCGCCCCCCCACCCCATATAAGGCCTTTTTGGTATTTGGCCATGACAGGAAAAAAAACCCCTTGAGATGCCTTCTTTCTCCAAACTAAAGGTGCCAGCCGTTTCTCCAAGAAGCCTACACAGAGCGAGGCAAGCAAGCACATGAAAATCTGCTCCACGTTCATTTTCATCAGGGGATAGAAATCAAACCCCCCATGAGATACACTCACCCCAGTGAGAATGGGGGAAATTAACAGCCGGGAAAGACAAATTTGTGGGAGAGGATGTGGAGAAGTGGAACACTCTTGCATTGTTGGAGGGAAGTGAACTGGAGCGCACTCAGAAACCAGTGTGGAGGTTCCTCAAAAGCTGGATATGGAGATATACTATAACCCCAATTGCACTGCTGGGTATTTCCCCAAAAGACCCCGATGTAGTGCAATGATGGACACTTGCACCCAATTTTCAAACGGCAATGTTAATAGCCAACTGGGGATGAGCCTTGATTTCTCAACAGACGAATGGAAAAGAAGATGTGTCTGGGGACCTGGGTGGCGCACCCGGTTTGGCCCCTGCCTTTGAAAGGGAGGTTTCCTGGAGACCCGGGATCGAATCCCGTCGGGCCCCCCGGTGCATGGAGCCTGCTTCTCCTCTGCCAATGTCTCTGCCTTTTGGGTGTTGTTTTGTTTGACTATCTTAAAAAAATTTTTTTTAAATTAAAAAAAAATTTAAAAAAAAAAAGGAAGATTTTGGTCTTTTATATAAATGTATATTATTACCCTCTGCAAGGATGAAAAACCTACCCTTTTCATGGACATGGAACTGGGGGTATTAGTGAATAAAAAAAAAGTCACGTGGAGAGAAAGAATTATCTACGTTTCACTCTTATGTAAAGTAAGAAACAGTGAAAGAGGTTTCCATAAGGGGGGGGGAGGGAGGGAGTGGGAAATTGAGGGGGCGTGTTGCCCCCCAAGATTGCTAATTGAAAAAACCACCGAGGAAGCCGACCCCGATGCAAACATGGGGGTTATTTACAAGCTCAAAGTTTGGTCCAAGGTACCGAAACAGCGGGCAGGGACTTGGACCCGAGACTAAGAGGCTTAGCACCCTTTATGGGGGAAAGGGGGCCCATGGTTTATACAGAATGGGGCACGTCATGTCGGTCCACACCCCAGTGGCCGATGGAATTACATCTTCCCCTATAGTACCCATTTGAGCTGGGCCTATTATTTGCTCGGAATTGGTTTTGCAAAATTTTTGGGTTTGGTACACAAAGCGGGGGTTCCCTTGGGGTTATGAGCTGATTTCCGATTTGGGGTAGGGCCCGCGCCTTGACTTTGGGGGGGGGTGGGGGCCAGTGCCTTAAGAATAAGCTGGTTACTGGGGGCCCACAAAGGGGGCAGGTGCAAGGTGTACCCACAAAATGGAATCGTACGGCTTGCTTGTCCAGGGGTAGGGGATTTTTGTTATTTTCCTGGGTTCACAGAAGATAACTATGGAGACTCCAACTCGGGGGAAACAAGGGTTGCGGAAGGGGAGGTGGGGGGAGGTAGTGTAACTGGGGGGACGGACATTTTTGGAGGGGGAAGTGAAAGTGACGAACATGGGATTATACTACATGTGACAACTGAATTTAAATTAAAATTTTTTTTAATTAAATTTAAATTTAAAAAAAAAAGGGGACTGGAAGGGCCCCAGCCTTTCCCCCCGCAATTCTTTTATTTAAAAGACTTCATTGTCATAAAAGTACGAATGTTTAATGGAAAATGACCCGCAAATCCTTCCCAGTTCAAAAAATAAGTATTCTAAAAACAAATCAAAAGTTCCAGAATGGAAAAAAAAAAGCAAAAAAAAAAGAGGGGGGGGAGGGAAAAAGGAAAAAGAAAAAGAATTACTTTTGTGATTTTTTGTGTGGTCCAATAATGACAATTTTTGTGGGCTGTCTTAAAACAAAAAGGGTTTGGGATTCCCCGGGTGGGCCCCGCGTTTGGGCCTGCCTTTGGCCAGGGCGCGATTGGAGACCCAGGATGAACCCAATCGGCTTCGGGTGCATGGAGGGCCCGCTTCTTCCCCCCCGCCCATGTCTTGCTCTCTCTTCTCTCCTCTTTTGTGGACTTTCATAATTAAAGAAAAAATTAAAAAAAAAAAACAAAAACAAAAAAAAAAAAAAAACAACAACAAAAAGATTTTTAAAGAACGGTATGGAGACGATCCCCCAAAATAACAGATAAGGAAACCCAGAAGCACGGAATTATGCACACTGCCCCAGTAATTCACACGGGTGGCAAGGCGCAAAGCCAAGACCCCCAATTCTGGTCCCCGGTTCTTTAAACGACCAAAACCGTAAGTCACAGCTTAGCTCATTAGAATTAGAGTCACTTTAGTCATAAAAACATTCAACCAAAAATAGTCTTTTTCTGCCAGATAGTTTCATTTCATTTTAAGCACCCTAAAAGGGAAACGATTAGGTCTCCTGTGGCATCGAATACTGCCTGATGATTTTAAATTTAAAAAAAGGTATTCCCCCAAAAAATCCTCAGCCCTTTAGACTTGCTTCCCCTTTTATTCCAGTTTCATGCTTCATAAACTAATGGGCCCATATTTTCAGGAAGCCACCTTCTCAGTTAGTTTGTCCAAGCCGAGAATAAGTGCCGGTTTATATTTTTAAAAATCAATTTAAAAAAAGTTAAAAAAGAGAAATTTCAAATGGGGAAAACACTGATTTTTACATTCTACTTTTTAACTAACAGAGGGGTAATCTGAAACCTGATGCAGTGTACTTTTTATATGAAGTATAAAACCCGAAAGGTAACCCAAAATGTCTATTTCAAAAATTTTTTTTGGGGCCTTTTTTTTTTCAAAACTAGTTATGTTAAATGGTTGTCTGTCTGAGCAACAATCTTAGGAAGCCCCTTTTGCCCTTTAGCTTACCACCAATAAGTGTAAAACTTGGACATCCAACCCTCCAAACTCTCATTTTTTTCCCTGTGCCTAAGAGGAAGGACGAGCTGATGATCCCTCAGTTCCCTCTAGCCCTGAATTGTGGGGTGGGGGCCCCTAAACCTCTATATGAGAAAAAAAGAGGGGGGGACTTATATATATCCAAAATTCTTTTTTTTAAAAAACAAAAATTTGAGATAGATCTGAGTTTTTAGGGTTCTCTCCTATGGCGATGGAAATCCCAAATTATATCCCTTTATTCCCCAAGCAGGGGGGGTATTGGGTCAAGGCACTAGAAAAAATTATATGGGGTGTCGAACAGCCATCTGCCCTATGCTAAACGCTTTAAAAGCAAACCCCTCAAAAAACTCTTTATTATTTTCGGGAGGGTACGGTTAACATGTGGGAACCCAAAACCTGCCCTTCTTTAACCAAAAAAAAAAATTAAAATGTTGGCTGGCCTATTAAAAGCTCTCCAGGTTATTCTCTTGCACCTAACTTTTGGAACCCACTGGTAGGCACAAGGAAAAGTGATTTACCTTAAAATGCAAAATTAAATCCCATGTCCTTTTATTTTCAGATAAATAAATAAAGAAATGAAACAGGGGAAGGGAAGGAGGCAAAGTAGGGTGGGGACAGAAAAAAAGTGCCAGTCAAAAATAATTTAATTTTAAAGTTTGTCTTTAAAAAATTTTAGGAACAGACAAGAGACCCCATACCTGAAAAATTGTTAAAGGCACACAGGTGTCAACTGAAAGAGCTCCTGTGGCCCAAAGGAGAAAAATATAGCAACAAAATAAGTATGTTGGATTAAAAACCCAAAGCTAAATAAAATCATGATCTATACAAATTTTAAAAATTGTAAAAGAAAGAAAGAGGGGCACCGGGTGGCTCATCAGTTAAGCTTTGCCTTAGGCTAGATATGATCCGGTCTAAAGGGCAGGTCCCTTTAAAGGGGAAAACCTGCCCCCCCTTCCCCTCCCCCTCCGTCAGCTTTTCTCCCTCTCTCTTTCAAAATAAAAAAAAATCTGTGAAAAAAAACAAAAAAACAAAACAGAAGAAAGAGAAATCCCCATGTAAAGAATTAAAACAATTTGTGCAGAATTCCACCCTAAGGGAGAGATAGCTCATCACTCTTTGTGTGGAATACACATAGTAACTTCCTTTTACCAAAAAATGTTATGAAAAAGTTAAAATAAATAATAATAATAATATAAACACTTTACTATGGGGAAAAGGGCAAACCTCCTGCAAGATGATAATAGATACCCAAAATGATAAAAATGTTGAAGTATCTATCTTTTTATGAATATAAAGATGGGGGGAAATATATCTCTGTTTTAAACCCCAAACACAGATCATGAGATAAACGACAGAATGTCCCAATGAGGGGGATTTTACAAAATACCCTACTTCAAGGTGTTCAAAAAACAACAAGGAAGGCTGAAAAAAATGCACAATCCAAGGGGCCTAAGAAAACATGAGGACAAAGGGAATTTATGTGAGGGTGGAAACTTCAAAAAATAAGGAAATTGAAAAATATGTATGGGCTTTGGTTAATGCAATATTTTTAAAATTGATTATTTGCTAAATTTTTTTACCGTACTAAAATAAGAAAATCGATAATTGGAGACACGAGTGCGAGGACTGAGAATTTTCTTATGTCTTTCAATTTTCCGTAAATCTTTGGGGTTTTTTTCTAATAAATAAGATTTTTTGAAAAATTTTTAAATGAATCCAAA
>NW_024570757.1:0-7835 GCF_018345385.1 Vulpes lagopus | reverse complement strand
AGCTTGGATGCACTAGTCTTGTGGGCCGGGACTTTCCACTTACCTCTCACAACACTTCAGGCACGCATCGGGGCTAGGCCTGTTAGGAGCGCGGTGTACGTGCAGGCAGGATGTGGGAGGGACAGTCCATAAGCCCAACTCTCGGAAGTGTGTATGCTTTGCAGGCAGATGTCTGCTAGACACTTTGATGGGAGCTAGGACCGAGCTACACTCTCATTGAACAAGGACGTTTGCAATGTCTGCATTGAGATCAGATACACCTGAGGAGAATCCTGTCACTTCCACATGCTCTTCACACAACCTCTTCCGGCACCTAACATAAGGATGCTGGGACCTACGTCTACGGGCAGTCAGAATGCGGGAGGGTCCTGCCCTGAACTCAGCTCGCACAAGGAAGCACGCCTACAAGCCAGCTTTCAACTAGCTGCGTTCCTCGGGCACTGAGAACGTAACAGTGTTCTAAGCCAGGAGGTACCCAGAATACCACTCCACTGCAGCTGGAGACACCCTCCAGGTCTGCTTATTCCACTTGCGTCTCACAAGCCTCTGACAAACGGCTGTGGTGCAGATGTTGGAAACTCTTTCTGCAGGCAGTGTGCAACTGTGAGGGACTGAGGGTGAGCTCAACTCTCCGAAGTAAGTTGCTTTCGGACAAGGCGTTCAGCTAGCTTCTCTCGTATGGCACTTAGGATGTCGCACCTGGCTCACACAGGAAATACTAGGAAATCGCTGGGTTGAGCTTGGATGCACTAGTCTTGTGGGCCGGGACTTTCCACTTACCTCTCACAACACTTCAGGCACGCATCGGGGCTAGGCCTGTTAGGAGCGCGGTGTACGTGCAGGCAGGATGTGGGAGGGACAGTCCATAAGCCCAACTCTCGGAAGTGTGTATGCTTTGCAGGCAGATGTCTGCTAGACACTTTGATGGGAGCTAGGACCGAGCTACACTCTCATTGAACAAGGACGTTTGCAATGTCTGCATTGAGATCAGATACACCTGAGGAGAATCCTGTCACTTCCACATGCTCTTCACACAACCTCTTCCGGCACCTAACATAAGGATGCTGGGACCTACGTCTACGGGCAGTCAGAATGCGGGAGGGTCCTGCCCTGAACTCAGCTCGCACAAGGAAGCACGCCTACAAGCCAGCTTTCAACTAGCTGCGTTCCTCGGGCACTGAGAACGTAACAGTGTTCTAAGCCAGGAGGTACCCAGAATACCACTCCACTGCAGCTGGAGACACCCTCCAGGTCTGCTTATTCCACTTGCGTCTCACAAGCCTCTGACAAACGGCTGTGGTGCAGATGTTGGAAACTCTTTCTGCAGGCAGTGTGCAACTGTGAGGGACTGAGGGTGAGCTCAACTCTCCGAAGTAAGTTGCTTTCGGACAAGGCGTTCAGCTAGCTTCTCTCGTATGGCACTTAGGATGTCGCACCTGGCTCACACAGGAAATACTAGGAAATCGCTGGGTTGAGCTTGGATGCACTAGTCTTGTGGGCCGGGACTTTCCACTTACCTCTCACAACACTTCAGGCACGCATCGGGGCTAGGCCTGTTAGGAGCGCGGTGTACGTGCAGGCAGGATGTGGGAGGGACAGTCCATAAGCCCAACTCTCGGAAGTGTGTATGCTTTGCAGGCAGATGTCTGCTAGACACTTTGATGGGAGCTAGGACCGAGCTACACTCTCATTGAACAAGGACGTTTGCAATGTCTGCATTGAGATCAGATACACCTGAGGAGAATCCTGTCACTTCCACATGCTCTTCACACAACCTCTTCCGGCACCTAACATAAGGATGCTGGGACCTACGTCTACGGGCAGTCAGAATGCGGGAGGGTCCTGCCCTGAACTCAGCTCGCACAAGGAAGCACGCCTACAAGCCAGCTTTCAACTAGCTGCGTTCCTCGGGCACTGAGAACGTAACAGTGTTCTAAGCCAGGAGGTACCCAGAATACCACTCCACTGCAGCTGGAGACACCCTCCAGGTCTGCTTATTCCACTTGCGTCTCACAAGCCTCTGACAAACGGCTGTGGTGCAGATGTTGGAAACTCTTTCTGCAGGCAGTGTGCAACTGTGAGGGACTGAGGGTGAGCTCAACTCTCCGAAGTAAGTTGCTTTCGGACAAGGCGTTCAGCTAGCTTCTCTCGTATGGCACTTAGGATGTCGCACCTGGCTCACACAGGAAATACTAGGAAATCGCTGGGTTGAGCTTGGATGCACTAGTCTTGTGGGCCGGGACTTTCCACTTACCTCTCACAACACTTCAGGCACGCATCGGGGCTAGGCCTGTTAGGAGCGCGGTGTACGTGCAGGCAGGATGTGGGAGGGACAGTCCATAAGCCCAACTCTCGGAAGTGTGTATGCTTTGCAGGCAGATGTCTGCTAGACACTTTGATGGGAGCTAGGACCGAGCTACACTCTCATTGAACAAGGACGTTTGCAATGTCTGCATTGAGATCAGATACACCTGAGGAGAATCCTGTCACTTCCACATGCTCTTCACACAACCTCTTCCGGCACCTAACATAAGGATGCTGGGACCTACGTCTACGGGCAGTCAGAATGCGGGAGGGTCCTGCCCTGAACTCAGCTCGCACAAGGAAGCACGCCTACAAGCCAGCTTTCAACTAGCTGCGTTCCTCGGGCACTGAGAACGTAACAGTGTTCTAAGCCAGGAGGTACCCAGAATACCACTCCACTGCAGCTGGAGACACCCTCCAGGTCTGCTTATTCCACTTGCGTCTCACAAGCCTCTGACAAACGGCTGTGGTGCAGATGTTGGAAACTCTTTCTGCAGGCAGTGTGCAACTGTGAGGGACTGAGGGTGAGCTCAACTCTCCGAAGTAAGTTGCTTTCGGACAAGGCGTTCAGCTAGCTTCTCTCGTATGGCACTTAGGATGTCGCACCTGGCTCACACAGGAAATACTAGGAAATCGCTGGGTTGAGCTTGGATGCACTAGTCTTGTGGGCCGGGACTTTCCACTTACCTCTCACAACACTTCAGGCACGCATCGGGGCTAGGCCTGTTAGGAGCGCGGTGTACGTGCAGGCAGGATGTGGGAGGGACAGTCCATAAGCCCAACTCTCGGAAGTGTGTATGCTTTGCAGGCAGATGTCTGCTAGACACTTTGATGGGAGCTAGGACCGAGCTACACTCTCATTGAACAAGGACGTTTGCAATGTCTGCATTGAGATCAGATACACCTGAGGAGAATCCTGTCACTTCCACATGCTCTTCACACAACCTCTTCCGGCACCTAACATAAGGATGCTGGGACCTACGTCTACGGGCAGTCAGAATGCGGGAGGGTCCTGCCCTGAACTCAGCTCGCACAAGGAAGCACGCCTACAAGCCAGCTTTCAACTAGCTGCGTTCCTCGGGCACTGAGAACGTAACAGTGTTCTAAGCCAGGAGGTACCCAGAATACCACTCCACTGCAGCTGGAGACACCCTCCAGGTCTGCTTATTCCACTTGCGTCTCACAAGCCTCTGACAAACGGCTGTGGTGCAGATGTTGGAAACTCTTTCTGCAGGCAGTGTGCAACTGTGAGGGACTGAGGGTGAGCTCAACTCTCCGAAGTAAGTTGCTTTCGGACAAGGCGTTCAGCTAGCTTCTCTCGTATGGCACTTAGGATGTCGCACCTGGCTCACACAGGAAATACTAGGAAATCGCTGGGTTGAGCTTGGATGCACTAGTCTTGTGGGCCGGGACTTTCCACTTACCTCTCACAACACTTCAGGCACGCATCGGGGCTAGGCCTGTTAGGAGCGCGGTGTACGTGCAGGCAGGATGTGGGAGGGACAGTCCATAAGCCCAACTCTCGGAAGTGTGTATGCTTTGCAGGCAGATGTCTGCTAGACACTTTGATGGGAGCTAGGACCGAGCTACACTCTCATTGAACAAGGACGTTTGCAATGTCTGCATTGAGATCAGATACACCTGAGGAGAATCCTGTCACTTCCACATGCTCTTCACACAACCTCTTCCGGCACCTAACATAAGGATGCTGGGACCTACGTCTACGGGCAGTCAGAATGCGGGAGGGTCCTGCCCTGAACTCAGCTCGCACAAGGAAGCACGCCTACAAGCCAGCTTTCAACTAGCTGCGTTCCTCGGGCACTGAGAACGTAACAGTGTTCTAAGCCAGGAGGTACCCAGAATACCACTCCACTGCAGCTGGAGACACCCTCCAGGTCTGCTTATTCCACTTGCGTCTCACAAGCCTCTGACAAACGGCTGTGGTGCAGATGTTGGAAACTCTTTCTGCAGGCAGTGTGCAACTGTGAGGGACTGAGGGTGAGCTCAACTCTCCGAAGTAAGTTGCTTTCGGACAAGGCGTTCAGCTAGCTTCTCTCGTATGGCACTTAGGATGTCGCACCTGGCTCACACAGGAAATACTAGGAAATCGCTGGGTTGAGCTTGGATGCACTAGTCTTGTGGGCCGGGACTTTCCACTTACCTCTCACAACACTTCAGGCACGCATCGGGGCTAGGCCTGTTAGGAGCGCGGTGTACGTGCAGGCAGGATGTGGGAGGGACAGTCCATAAGCCCAACTCTCGGAAGTGTGTATGCTTTGCAGGCAGATGTCTGCTAGACACTTTGATGGGAGCTAGGACCGAGCTACACTCTCATTGAACAAGGACGTTTGCAATGTCTGCATTGAGATCAGATACACCTGAGGAGAATCCTGTCACTTCCACATGCTCTTCACACAACCTCTTCCGGCACCTAACATAAGGATGCTGGGACCTACGTCTACGGGCAGTCAGAATGCGGGAGGGTCCTGCCCTGAACTCAGCTCGCACAAGGAAGCACGCCTACAAGCCAGCTTTCAACTAGCTGCGTTCCTCGGGCACTGAGAACGTAACAGTGTTCTAAGCCAGGAGGTACCCAGAATACCACTCCACTGCAGCTGGAGACACCCTCCAGGTCTGCTTATTCCACTTGCGTCTCACAAGCCTCTGACAAACGGCTGTGGTGCAGATGTTGGAAACTCTTTCTGCAGGCAGTGTGCAACTGTGAGGGACTGAGGGTGAGCTCAACTCTCCGAAGTAAGTTGCTTTCGGACAAGGCGTTCAGCTAGCTTCTCTCGTATGGCACTTAGGATGTCGCACCTGGCTCACACAGGAAATACTAGGAAATCGCTGGGTTGAGCTTGGATGCACTAGTCTTGTGGGCCGGGACTTTCCACTTACCTCTCACAACACTTCAGGCACGCATCGGGGCTAGGCCTGTTAGGAGCGCGGTGTACGTGCAGGCAGGATGTGGGAGGGACAGTCCATAAGCCCAACTCTCGGAAGTGTGTATGCTTTGCAGGCAGATGTCTGCTAGACACTTTGATGGGAGCTAGGACCGAGCTACACTCTCATTGAACAAGGACGTTTGCAATGTCTGCATTGAGATCAGATACACCTGAGGAGAATCCTGTCACTTCCACATGCTCTTCACACAACCTCTTCCGGCACCTAACATAAGGATGCTGGGACCTACGTCTACGGGCAGTCAGAATGCGGGAGGGTCCTGCCCTGAACTCAGCTCGCACAAGGAAGCACGCCTACAAGCCAGCTTTCAACTAGCTGCGTTCCTCGGGCACTGAGAACGTAACAGTGTTCTAAGCCAGGAGGTACCCAGAATACCACTCCACTGCAGCTGGAGACACCCTCCAGGTCTGCTTATTCCACTTGCGTCTCACAAGCCTCTGACAAACGGCTGTGGTGCAGATGTTGGAAACTCTTTCTGCAGGCAGTGTGCAACTGTGAGGGACTGAGGGTGAGCTCAACTCTCCGAAGTAAGTTGCTTTCGGACAAGGCGTTCAGCTAGCTTCTCTCGTATGGCACTTAGGATGTCGCACCTGGCTCACACAGGAAATACTAGGAAATCGCTGGGTTGAGCTTGGATGCACTAGTCTTGTGGGCCGGGACTTTCCACTTACCTCTCACAACACTTCAGGCACGCATCGGGGCTAGGCCTGTTAGGAGCGCGGTGTACGTGCAGGCAGGATGTGGGAGGGACAGTCCATAAGCCCAACTCTCGGAAGTGTGTATGCTTTGCAGGCAGATGTCTGCTAGACACTTTGATGGGAGCTAGGACCGAGCTACACTCTCATTGAACAAGGACGTTTGCAATGTCTGCATTGAGATCAGATACACCTGAGGAGAATCCTGTCACTTCCACATGCTCTTCACACAACCTCTTCCGGCACCTAACATAAGGATGCTGGGACCTACGTCTACGGGCAGTCAGAATGCGGGAGGGTCCTGCCCTGAACTCAGCTCGCACAAGGAAGCACGCCTACAAGCCAGCTTTCAACTAGCTGCGTTCCTCGGGCACTGAGAACGTAACAGTGTTCTAAGCCAGGAGGTACCCAGAATACCACTCCACTGCAGCTGGAGACACCCTCCAGGTCTGCTTATTCCACTTGCGTCTCACAAGCCTCTGACAAACGGCTGTGGTGCAGATGTTGGAAACTCTTTCTGCAGGCAGTGTGCAACTGTGAGGGACTGAGGGTGAGCTCAACTCTCCGAAGTAAGTTGCTTTCGGACAAGGCGTTCAGCTAGCTTCTCTCGTATGGCACTTAGGATGTCGCACCTGGCTCACACAGGAAATACTAGGAAATCGCTGGGTTGAGCTTGGATGCACTAGTCTTGTGGGCCGGGACTTTCCACTTACCTCTCACAACACTTCAGGCACGCATCGGGGCTAGGCCTGTTAGGAGCGCGGTGTACGTGCAGGCAGGATGTGGGAGGGACAGTCCATAAGCCCAACTCTCGGAAGTGTGTATGCTTTGCAGGCAGATGTCTGCTAGACACTTTGATGGGAGCTAGGACCGAGCTACACTCTCATTGAACAAGGACGTTTGCAATGTCTGCATTGAGATCAGATACACCTGAGGAGAATCCTGTCACTTCCACATGCTCTTCACACAACCTCTTCCGGCACCTAACATAAGGATGCTGGGACCTACGTCTACGGGCAGTCAGAATGCGGGAGGGTCCTGCCCTGAACTCAGCTCGCACAAGGAAGCACGCCTACAAGCCAGCTTTCAACTAGCTGCGTTCCTCGGGCACTGAGAACGTAACAGTGTTCTAAGCCAGGAGGTACCCAGAATACCACTCCACTGCAGCTGGAGACACCCTCCAGGTCTGCTTATTCCACTTGCGTCTCACAAGCCTCTGACAAACGGCTGTGGTGCAGATGTTGGAAACTCTTTCTGCAGGCAGTGTGCAACTGTGAGGGACTGAGGGTGAGCTCAACTCTCCGAAGTAAGTTGCTTTCGGACAAGGCGTTCAGCTAGCTTCTCTCGTATGGCACTTAGGATGTCGCACCTGGCTCACACAGGAAATACTAGGAAATCGCTGGGTTGAGCTTGGATGCACTAGTCTTGTGGGCCGGGACTTTCCACTTACCTCTCACAACACTTCAGGCACGCATCGGGGCTAGGCCTGTTAGGAGCGCGGTGTACGTGCAGGCAGGATGTGGGAGGGACAGTCCATAAGCCCAACTCTCGGAAGTGTGTATGCTTTGCAGGCAGATGTCTGCTAGACACTTTGATGGGAGCTAGGACCGAGCTACACTCTCATTGAACAAGGACGTTTGCAATGTCTGCATTGAGATCAGATACACCTGAGGAGAATCCTGTCACTTCCACATGCTCTTCACACAACCTCTTCCGGCACCTAACATAAGGATGCTGGGACCTACGTCTACGGGCAGTCAGAATGCGGGAGGGTCCTGCCCTGAACTCAGCTCGCACAAGGAAGCACGCCTACAAGCCAGCTTTCAACTAGCTGCGTTCCTCGGGCACTGAGAACGTAACAGTGTTCTAAGC
>NW_024570756.1:0-27562 GCF_018345385.1 Vulpes lagopus | reverse complement strand
TGAAGCCATCGCCACAATCAAGCTGATAAGCGTAACTGACACCTCCCAAAGTTGCTTCCTGTCCCTTTGTTTTCCCTTTTTTGTTTGTTTTTGGCATAAGTACCCTGCAGTTGAGACCCATGCACTTGACAAGTTTGTTCAAGTGCACAATACACTCTGACAATGGGCATAGGGTTGTACTACGGATCTCTAGAATGTATTCATCTGGCATAAGGGAAACTTCAGCCTATCAAGGTTGTGGGGAGGGGAAAGACCAGAAGAAGGGAGGGGTGGTGATGAAAGCCTGCTGCTGGGAAGGTAAAGGCCTCGGTAGGTCTGGAGACAGGGATGGATGATGTTACCCCGGGGAGGAAACCAGGCGGCCTTGCTAAGCATCGCTTCAGTATTGGGATGCATGAGGTTCGGTGATGAGTGGGAAAAAACTCAAGGTGAAGAAGAGGGCATCTTGTCGGCCTCCAGGGAGGTCAAAGGCTTGCTTATCTGGAGGATCTCAGAGCTGGGGAGTGGTGGGGAGAGAATGAGGTCAGAGGTGGGAGGGTCTCTCGTTGGGCTGTATATGCGTGTGTGCAGTTTAGACAGTTTCTTCAAGGCAGTGTTTGTGTTCCTGAATGTTTATTAGATGTCTCAAATGTATAGAAGATTACAAAAAGCAATACCATGTATTCAGTAACAAATTTTGCTGCTGATATTTGGCCGTTCTTTTTTTGTTAAGATTTTATTATATATCTATTTTATTTTAGAGAGAGGGAACAAGTAGGGGGAGAGACAGAGGGAAAGGGGGAGAGAGAATCTTAAGCAGACTCCACGTGGAGCACAGACCCTGATATGGGGCTCAATCACAACCTTGAGATCATGATCTGAGCCAAAACCAAGAGTCGCATGCTTAACCAATGGGGTTACTTAGGCACCCTGATATTTGACCATTCTGTTTCAGGTTTCTTCTTTTAAAAAAAATTTAAAGATTTTATTTATTTATTAAAGAGAGAGAGAGAGCAGGAGTGGGGGGAAGGGCATAGGGAGAGGGGGAAGCAAGCTCCCTGCTAAGCAGAGAGAGCCAGATGTGGGGCTTGATCCCAGGACCCTGAGACCATGACCTGAGCTGAAGGCAGACACTGAACCGACTGAGCCACCCAAGCACCCCCTAGATTTATTCTTCTTAAAACACACACACACAAGTTGGCAGAGAGATCACAACCCTCCATGGGCCACCTTCAGAGTCCTCAGGACTTCCTACCTTTAAAGAACCATATTATCCCCAGTGGCCCACCATCCACATGGGTGTTCTTATACTGATTTTTAAATAATTGACGTGTTTAAAGTCTGTAAATGTGACCTATTAAAGTTTTGTTCTGTGACTCCTATTTTATCTCTAAGAAAGTTCATTTTATTTGAGGGAGAGCAGAATCCATCACCCCAAAATATGCCTCGTTGGCATAAGGATTATTTTAGGCTGATCATTTTTAAGAAACAGCTTCTCTGTTTTTTAAGTTACAGGAGAAGCTTTGAAAGCCGAGGGCAAGTTACCTTTTCATAAGAGACTTTTGCACGTACTGAAGAACCCCCCCCCACCCCGCCCGCAAGTGGGACAAGGCCTAACCCTGAGGCAGCTCATCCAGGCGCCTCCCATGAATTCAAGTAACAAAAACATTCTGTTTTTTTCTGAGATAAGAATTCAAGTAACAAAAACATTCTGTTTTTGCGAGATAAAAAAAAGAAACTATCTCCCCTCGCCCTGACTGGGAAAGTCCCTGAACATGGTCGTGCTGACCTTCAAAGAAATCAATGCTATGCTACTCCCGCAGTTTTTTGCCTTTAAAAGATGCCTGTAATTGCTAATCGGGGCTCTGCCACCTCGGAGAGCCCGTTTGCGCAAACGTCCAATAAACCCTCTTGCTTGTTGCATCTGCTTGTCTGGGGTCTGAGTCTCTGGGGCGTCCACCGGGACGCGTTGGCACCCGTGAGCCAGGGTCCAACATTTGGGGGCTCGTCCGGGATCCGAGACGCCCCCAGGCTCAATCCTAAAACAGGTAGGAGGTAAGACCGAGCTCGCTAAATGTCATATCTGTCTGTCGCTAAATGTCATATCTGTCTCGTCCGTCTGTCTGACTGGCCGGGTCTGTGCCGGGTCTGTATTGTGCCTGCAGGACACTGTACTCTGTATTTGGACCAGCGGGGGAGGCAGACGTGCCCTGAGACCCCTGGTCCCCCTCCGGAGTCGGACTCCGGAGTGGTCTGGAAGGGGAACGGAGCCCCGGCACTCCCTCCTCTTTAGGGACGGTCGCTGTTCGCGACCGCTCCCATCTGAATCTGCCGCGCCAGTCCTGACATTTGTGTGTGTCTGTTTGTTCTGTGTCTTTCTGGTCCTGCTCCGGAGTCGGACTCCGGAGTGGTCTGGAAGAGGGAGGGAGCCCGGCACTCCCTCCTCTTCAGGGAGGGTCGTTGTTCGCGACCGCTCCCATCTGAATCCGCCGTGCCGGTCCTGTCATCTGTGTGCGTCTGTCTGTTCTGTGTCTTTCTCTCTGTCCTCTTCCTCACCGCTCACCTCTTCTCTACACCCATGGGACAGACTGTAACCACCCCTTTAAGCCTCACTCTAGATCACTGGAAAGAAGTCGCCGGCCGGGCATACAATCTTTCGGTCGAAGTCAGAAGACAAAAATGGGTCACCTTCTGCTCCTCAGAGTGGCCGACTCTCAACGTCGGGTGGTCCAGGGACAGAACTTTTAACATTGGTGTTATCTTGCAGGTGAAGGCCCTGGTCTTTCAGCCAGGACCCAATGGGCACCTCGATCAGGTGCCGTACATCATAGTTTGGGAAGATCTCGCTAAAAACCCACCCCCCTGGATAAAATGCTTCACCCCTTCTCAGGGGGATCGGGCCGAGACCCCCACCCCCTCCCTGCGTCACTCCCCTTATTCCCCGCCCTACCTCTCCCTCCGCTCCCTCAGCTCCATCCCCCGACTCTACTGGGGTAAAGAGGCGACCCCTCGCTTCACCCCCGCTCGCCAGTCGCCTCCGCTTTGGAGGAGAGCGCGGGGGGAGTCGGAAGACGTCCGGACCTCCCAGGCACTTCCCCTCCGATCAGTAGGCAGCCAGATGCAATACTGGCCGTTCTCTGCCTCTGACCTTTACAACTGGAAAACTCATAACCCCACTTTCTCCCAAGACCCCCAGGTGCTAACCGGGTTAATTGAGTCAATTCTGTTGACCCACCAGCCAACCTGGGATTCCTGCCAACAGCTCCTGCAGACTCTCCTCACCACGGAGGAGACAGCTCGTCTACCTTGAAGCACGGAAAAGCGTCCCGGGGGCGGATGGGAGGCCGACCCAGCTGCCTAACGAAATCGAGGATGTTTTCCCCTTGGTTCCCTGACCGGGGACTACGACACGGCTGCTGGTAGGGAGCGGCTCCATCTCTATCGCCAGGTACTCCTAGCGGGTCTCAGAGGGGCAGGGTGATGCCCCACCAATTTGGCGAAGGTACGTGCTATAGTGCAGGGAAAAGATGAGGTGCCGGCAGGTTTTCTGGAAAGATTAATAGAGGGCTACCGTATGTATACTTAGAGAGAGAAAGTGAAAGTGAAAGAGGAAAGAGAAAGAGAGACAGAGAAAAAGAAAGAAAGAAAAAGAGAGAGAGAGAGAAAGACACCCCAGAGGAAAGGGAGGAAAGGATCCGTAAAGAGCAAGAGGAATGAGGGAATAAAAGAGATAAAAGAAACGCAATAAAGAACTGACTGGGATACTGGCCACCATAGTACAGGGCTCAGGGCAGAGTAAGTCAGGACAGAGTAAGGACCTGGGAGACAAAAGAAAACCACGGGTTGAACGAGACCAGTGTGCCTACTGCAAGGAAAAAGGACATTGGGTTAAAGATTGTCCAAAGAAGGGCCAGCCAGTGACCTTCTTGGTTGATACGGGAGCTCAACATTCAGTTTTAACTGAGGCAAAAGGACCCTTGAGCTCTGAAACGTCTTGGGTTCAGGGAGCAACTGAGGCAAGTTATATCAATGGACAACTGAATGGAAGGTCCACCTGAGCACTGGGCAAGTAACACATTCCTTCCTACTGGTCCCAGACTGCCCCTACCCCCTCCTAGGCAAAGACCTTCTTTCAAAAGTAGGGGCTCAGATCTATTTTCATCAGAAAGGGGCCACCATTACTGGCGCAGAAGGGCAGCCCCTCCAGGTATTGACCTTGCGCCCAGAGGATGAACACCGGCTGCACGAGGACTCTCCACCGTCCGTGCAGCCCCTAAATTCTGAATGGCTCACTAACTACCCTCAGGCCTGGGTGAAAACAGCCGGAATGGGACTAGCTGTTAACCAGCCACCCATAATTATAAACCTAAAAATCCTCGGCCACCCCTATATCGATCTGGCAATATTCAATGAGCAAAGAGGCCAAAGAGGACATTCGGCCACATATACAGAGACTATTACAATTGGGCATCTTAATACCTTGTCAGTCGCCCTGGAACACTCCTCTGTTGCCTGTAAAAAAAAACCCGGCACAGGAGATTACCGGCCAGTACAAGATTTACGGGAAGTTAACCGAAGGGCGGAGGGCATACACCCCACGGTGCCGAATCCCTACAACTTACTCAGCACCTTGCCCCCGAGCCACGTCTGGTATATGGTTTTAGATCTAAAAGATGCATTCTTTTGCATAAGGTTAAGCTCTCAAAGCCAGCCTATTTTTGCCTTTGAATAAAAAGATCTTGAGACGGGATTCTCAGGACAACTCACTTGGACAAGGCTGCCACAGGGATTCAAAAACTCCCCCACCTTGTTCCACGAAGCCTTGCATCAGGACTTGGCAGACTTCCGAGTTGGCCATCCGGACCTCATCCTCCTGCAGTACGTGGATGATTTGCTCCTAGCGGCTAAGACAGAACAGGATTGTGTAAAAGGTACGGGGGCCCTGCTCGAGAGACTGGGAGAACTGGGATATAGGGCCTCCACCAAAAAGGCCCAAATAGGCCAGAGACGAGTGACCTATCTGGGATATCTCCTGGAAGGAGGCCAGAGGTGGCTGACGGAGAGCCGCAAAAAGGCTGTAGCCCTGATCCCAGCACCCACTAATGCCAGAGGACTACGAGAGTTCCTTGGCAGTGCCGGGTTCTGCCGCCTCTGGATACCCGGGTTTGCAGAGCTGGCGGCTCCCCTATATCCTCTCACGAAATCCAACACCCCCTACCACTGGGGAAAGGAGCAACAATTGGCTTTTGACAAAATAAAAAGGGCCTTATTGACTGCCCCTGCCCTGAGCCTCCCAGATGTAACCAAGCCATTTGCGCTATATGCTGATGAACGCCGAGGAATAGCCAGAGGGGTCCTAACTCAGAAACTGGGACCCTGAAAAAGGCCCGTGGCATACTTTTCAAAAAAATTAGACAGCGTGGCTGCAGGATGGCCCCCATGTCTCCGAATTATAGCGGCTGTGGCAGTCCTGGTTAAAGACTCAGACAAGTTGACTTTTGGCCAACCCCTCACGGTGGTGGCCCCCCACGCCATAGAGACAGTTATCCGCCAGCCCCCTGATCGATGGCTCTCAAACGCTCGGGTGACCCATTATCAGGCCATGCTACTGAATTCCGAGCGGATACGGTTTGAAACGGTTACATCCCTAAATCCAGCCACCTTGCTTCCGGAAATCGAGTCCCCCTCCCTGGTAATGCATGAATGCCACCAGATCCTGGCTGAGGTACATGGCACCAGAGGGGACTTGACGGACCAGCCTTTGCCAGATGCTGAAGCAACCTGGTACACTGATGGAAGCAGCTTTCTACGAAATGGTGAGCGCAAAGCCGAGGCGGCGGTGGTAAATGGGAAAACTGTCATCTGGGCCGGTGCCCTAAAGCCTGGAACTTCGGCTCAAAGGGCGGAGCTCATAGCCCTAACTCAGGCCCTAAAAAAGGCTAAGGACAAGAAGGTCAACATTTATACTGATAGTAGGTACGCTTTTGCAACTGCCCATGTTCATGGAGAAATATACCGAAGAAGGGGTCTCCTGACCTCTGCAGGAAAAAACATCAAGAACAGGGAAGAAATACAAGAACTTCTCCATTCCCTTTTTCTGCCGAGAAAATTAAGTATAATTTACTGTCCTGGGCATCAGCGAGGCAGCGACCCAGTAGCTGAGGGGAACAGGATGGCCGATGAAACAGCACGGGCCGCTGCTCTAGGCCCACAGGCCCTCTCCCTACAAGTACCAGAGGCTGTCCAGACACCAGGGCAACTCTCTCTCGAATACTCAGACAGCGACCTGGATATTGTCCAGTAAATAGGGGCAGAATATGATGAACAAATGAAGGTCTGGAAACACCAAGGAAAGACTGTCCTACCTCAGCAAAGGGCCAAAGAACCGGTAACTCACCTCCACCAGTGGACTCACCTCGGACACAAAAAAAATTAAAAACACTCCTCCAGAGAGAGGATCAGACCTATTACATTCCCAAACTCCCCTCCCTGATCCAACAGGTAACCGGTGCTTGTGTACCCTGTGCTAAGGTAAATGCCAAACACGTCAAGATGCCTGAGGGAACTAGAATAAGGGGAGACAGACCCGGAACTAATTGGGAAGTAGACTTCACTGAAATCAAGCCAGGTAAATATGGTAACAAGTACTTTCTAGTGTTTATAAATACCTTTTCAGGATGGACAGAAGCCTTCCCCACCAAACGAGAAACTGCCCAGGTGGTTGTCAAGAAAATCTTAGAAGAAATTTTCCCCCGGTTTGGACTGCCCAAGGTAAGAGGGTCGGATAACGGCCCTGCCTTCGTCTCCCAGGTAAGTCAGTTGGTGGCCAGATTATTGGGGATAAATTGGAAATTACATTGTGCATACAGACCCCAGAGCTCAGGGCAGGTAGAAAGAATGAATAGAACAATTAAAGAGACCCTAACTAAATTGACATTGGAGACTGGCACTAAAGACTGGGTCCAACTCCTCCCCATGGTCCTGTTCCGAGTCCGGAACACTCCCACATGTCATGGACTAACTCCTTATGA
This sequence comes from Vulpes lagopus, assembly GCF_018345385.1. Classification (NCBI taxonomy): domain Eukaryota; kingdom Metazoa; phylum Chordata; class Mammalia; order Carnivora; family Canidae; genus Vulpes; species Vulpes lagopus. The sequence continues at coordinate 20,552 of NW_024570756.1, read as the reverse complement.
GATTCTCTATGGAAGTCCCCCACCAGTGACGGACTTACTAGATTCTGCTATTGACCCTCTTGCTAACACTCCCGGTTTACAGGACAGGCTAAAGGCGCTCCAGATTATCCAGCACCAGATCTGGAGACCCCTGGCAGCTGTCTACCGCCCCGGAGATGCAACCGACCCACACCCGTTCCAGATCGGTGACTCCATCCACGTCAGGAGACATCAGTCCAGGACCCTTGAGCCCCGCTGGAAGGGCCCATACACCGTACTACTGACCACCCCAACCGCCCTAAAAGTAGACGGTATTACTGCTTGGGACCACGCCTCACATGTCAAGCGCGCCCCATCAACGAACACCGCTGACGCCAGCCGGGACGGATCGGACGAGCCACCCCAATGGAAGCTCCACCGCACCCAAAACCCATTCAAGATAAGACTTTCAAAAATTGTCCAGTGACAATTGTTGTATTCCTACCTCTCCTAGTGCTCTTCTCCCACGCCAAGGGTAACCCTCATGCCCCCAAAAAGTTAACCTGGCAGGTACTAACGGCTGGGGGTGACGAGGTCTGGTCCACAACTAAGACCGCCCCCGTGGGAACCTGGTGGCCTAATCTATATCCTGACCTATGTAAACTAACAATAGGGGCCCCCAGCCCATGGGACCTAGAGGGATACTTCGACACCTCTAGGGCCCCCGACCGAGAAAGCCCCCTGGGGCGACTGGGATTAGACCCATGGGGGGGATGTGGCATGCCCGACAGAAGGGCCATGCTAAGCACTCTTCCCTTTTATGTTTGTCCCGGGTACCACAGAAATCGCAGGCTAAATCCCACCTGTGGAGGGGGGGAATACTTCTATTGTAAAAATTGGGGGTGCGAGACTACGGGAGACACAGGATGGAGGCCCTCCTCCTCCTGGGATTACATCACTGTCAAGGCTAACTATACCCACCCGGCGTTTAACAAATGGAAAACCCTTAATTATGGGTCTTGTCAAGGGTGGTGTCATCCCCTACAAATATCCTTCACAGAACCCGGAAAAAGGGCTATTAACTGGGCCAGTGGATACTTGTGGGGACTCAGGTTATAAAAAGAAAGAACAGATGATGGTTTTACATTCAAAATTAAACTAAAGATAGAATCCCCAGACCCCGTGGCGATCAGGCCCAATACAGTCCTCGGGGGTCATAGAGCTCCTACTAAACCGGCAGCACCGCCGCCGCCCCCACGCCAGGCCAGGCCCCCGTCCCAGCCGCAGGGAGCGCCACACCCGCCAACCCCTCGGTCGTCACCCGACACGGGACAACGGCTGTTTAACCTCATCATAGGGGCTTTTTTGGCCCTTAATCAGACCAGTCCCGACATAACTAAATCCTGCTGGCTCTGCCTTACATCGGCACCCCCTTATTATGAGGGAATCGCTACTCCTGGGACCTATAACAACACCACTAGCACTCAGGGGTGCATGCCCAACTCCCAACCACAACTTACCCTTACAGAAGTTTCAGGACAAGGAACCTGCATAGGGACACCCCCCCAGGATTACCAGAGACTCTGCAGTACTACTGCCCCAATTTTAGGGACTGACTCTTACCTGGTGCCCCACCCGGGAACTTGGTGGGCATGCAACAAAGGCCTCACTCCCTGTGTATCGGCTGAGATTCTAAATAACTCAAACGACTTCTGTGTCATGGTGCAGATCATGCCCAGGGTGTTTTATCACCCCGCCGAAACTCTAGAAAATCAATATGACAGACATCCCACCCGTTTTCGGCGCGAGCCTGTTTCCCTAACCTTAGCCGTTATGCTGGGACTAGGGGTCGCAACTGGGGTGAGCACTGGTGCAGCCGCCCTGATCCAGGGCTCACAACGTTATTTAGAACTCCAAGCCGCTGTAGATGAGGATCTTCGGACACTAGAGCAGTCCGTTTCTAAGTTAGAACAGTCCCTCACCTCACTTTCAGAAGTAGTACTTCAAAACAGAAGAGGCTTGGATTTATTATTCCTAAAAGAGGGAGGACTGTGTGCGGCCCTGGGAGAAGAATGCTGTTTCTATGCAGACCACTCTGGAGTCATTAGGGACTCCATGGCCAAACTCAGAGATAGACTAAGTAAAAGACAAAGGGACCGAGAGGCCCAGCAGGGTTGGTTTGAAAGCTGGTTTAACCGGTCTCTCTGGATGACCACCCTAATCTCTACCATTATGGGCCCTCTAGTTATCCTGCTCCTGCTGCTAACTTTCGGCCCCTGCATCCTCAACCGGCTGCTCCAGTTTATCCGAGACAGATTGTCCATCACCCAAGCTCTGGTACTAACTCAACAATATCGGGCCCTTCTAACTGAAGAAATAAAAGTTCCCTAAGATTTTAAGGTTAAAATCAGTCCAAACAAAGAGGAGGGAATGAAGAACCCCCCCCCCCCCCCCCGCCCCGGCCCGCAAGTGGGACAAGGCCTAACCCTGAGGCAGCTCATCCAGGCGCCTCCCATGAATTCAAGTAACAAAAACATTCTGTTTTTTTCCGAGATAAGAATTCAAGTAACAAAAACATTCTGTTTTTGCGAGATAAAAAAAAAGAAACTATCTCCCCTCGCCCTGACTGGGAAAGTCCCTGAACATGGTCGTGCTGACCTTCAAAGAAATCAATGCTATGCTACTCCCGCGGTTTTTTGCCTTTAAAAGATGCCTGTAATTGCTAATCGGGGCTCTGCCACCTCGGAGAGCCCGTTTGCGCAAACGTCCAATAAACCCTCTTGCTTGTTGCATCTGCCTGTCTGGGGTCTGAGTCTCTAGGGCGTCCACCAGGACGCGTTGGCACCCGTGAGCCAGAGTCCAACAGTACCGGGGAGGTCTCCATTTGTGAGAGTATCTCCCTCTACATACCAGGAAGAGGATGACCAAATCTCCGGAAACCCTTATCAAAGGAGAAGGCACAGACATAAACCTGCAGGATAGCCATACCCTTCCTCACTATTTTGCCTGGAAACCTCCCATAACTGATGACCACCCCACCGCCAACATCTTTCATCTTTAGTGGAAGATGGTATTTAAGGTGGTGGCTTCAGCCATCTGGGGATTTACTGTTTCCCTGAGTCCCTCCTTTGTGGACAGGAGGTGTACATGTTATTAAACTTCTGTTTGCTTTTCTCCTATTATTGTCTTTTATTACAGGGGGAGGGAGGGTGTCTTAGCCAAGAACCTAGAAGGGTGGAGGTAAAATTACTTTTCCTCCCCACATGCTCCTATTTTAGAGAGAGCTGTCTTGCATGAATATGTGTTTGTTAATCCTTTTCGTTTCCCATGTGAAGTTGCTCACTCCTTTCCTCTCCTTTAACATGTAAATGTGTTGAATCTCATTGCTAGATTTTCTGCGATTGAGCCATGTTTTTCTTCTTTTTGCAGAAATATGTTTCCATTTCAAACAGTCGCTTTTAAAGGCCAATGACCTTAATGCGCTCTGATGGAGCTTTCTGCTGCAGTCGACCAATAGCCATAATTTGTAAGAGCTGCCACGTGTCTTTAGGATAAGACAACATTCCTAAATATCTAATTCTCATTTATAATCCCTCAGTGGCTCTATTTAGCTCACTGAGCTTCAGGCTCCTCTGAGTGCCTCCGTCGTGGCCTTCACATTTCATGATCCCCTTTTCAAATTTATCCCCTTATGTCTGGCTTCTGTCCCAAAACTCTCCTATCCAGCCCATCATCAGAGCTTGACAGTTGTCATCCTTAAGTGTGCCTTGAATCCAGTCCCTACTTCCTATATTGAGAAATGTTTCTTTAGCTCAGGCCTCTGAGCCTTGCACATCGGGAATCAAGAATAACTATTGTCAGGCGTAGACAGGGCTCTGTCATAGAATTGCTCGAAATCCTGAGATGGACCCCCTGCCCCATAAAATGAAGGCCAAACTCTTTAATACCACATGACCATGTTCCTGTCTGCTGGACACAATTCCCTGAAAAGAGCAGAGGACAATCTGCAGCACACACCTGTGTGCATACCTGTGGCTGCATTTTGAAGCCCCTTCTCAAAGGGAATCCCTCCTCTGTGAAGGGAGTGTGGGTGTGTGAGCTGACTTCTACATGGGGATCAGATTGGGAAAAAGGCCGTGTGTCCCCGCCATGGTGACTTAAGTCAAGTGCATGTCTGCTGGGTCTGGAATTCTCCTGAGCATATATTTTCAGGAGTGTTACATGTGTATCTAAATCCAGGTATCCCTGTGATCAAGTTGCCATCACCGCCAGGTTCCACCTGTGAAAATAGGCCCATCTGTCTCTCCTCCCCATGCTTATCGTGGTGCTGGCATCTTCTTCACATCTGGGGACCACCGAGGCCCTGCCACCCAGTCTGTCACTCCCCATCCCTCATTCCTTTGAAATTGGGAGCCTGATTTCAAGGCAATGCCTCTCACCATCACTCCCATCACCATAGAGCTGTTCAGAAATGCTGGCACCTCTCACCTGAGGCAATTCTTAGTGTCTCCCTGTGGGCACTGTCCTCCAGGACCTTTGGGAGGAGGCATGGTTACAAAGTATAGAAGCAAGTTGCATATAATAGACTCACTGAAATCTCATCTAACTGGCCCCAGGGCCTCTGGGGCTCCATCAGGGGTGCCCCTGCCCACTGACCTCTAAGGGTGTTTGCTGATGTTGAGCACAGTGCTCATTTATCTAACCAAGCACAGAGCAACTGCCACACCCAATGTATTAAACCCTCATCCTGCATGAGTGCCTCTGTCTCTTCAAGCTGCTATTGCAAAACACCACAGACTGACTGGCTCATCAACTCCAGCTCTGTTGGCTGGAAGGGGGTTGAGGGCAGCATGGGCAGGTGAGTGACTCTTCCAAGTTGCAAACTTCTCACTGTGTCCTCACACACTGGAAGGAGTAAGGGTGGTCTCTGGGCTTTTTTATGAGGGCACTAAGGACTTTCATGAAGCCTCTCAACCTGTGACCTTGCCACCTGCCAAAGGGCTCCAGATCACCTCACCATGGAGGTTAGACTTCATTATATGAATGCTGTGGGACCCAGATGCTCAGACCACAGCAGCCCCACATCACTGCATTTGGTACAATCCAGCGTTCTAGTCACCCCCGTGATCCAATGCCCCAAGAACACTCTCCTGCCTCAGACTGCATCAGCACGGAATAGTCCAGCTCTGGGTCAGACAGCATACAAGGGTGCACCTCCTCCTGCAGCTGGGCCTCCTTTTCCCCACTTTGGCCCCACCACAGTAAAGTTCTTTTTATCAGCCCAGAGGCAAAGGGTGCTGGGGGCTGTCTGGAGGACAGTTGGCATCCCCTGTGAATCCACCACTTTTTGTGAAGCCATCCAGAGTTTGTTTTGTTTTTTTGGTTTTGGGTTTTTGGTTTCTTGGTAAATGCATTTGTAGATGCAGGGAGAGGCAGCTCCTGCACACGTGACAGAGGACTGCTTTCACTGCAAGCAATGTTCAGAGGAATGAGAGCTCAGTGTTCTCAGCCTCACATCAGCCTGTGTGAATGTATCATCCCCTGGGGCGGCCCTCTCTTGTCATCCATTCTGAATCCTCTAACTAATTGAATTATCATGCAATCGTCACTCTGAATCAGTGGCCCTTACGGACGCTGGGCTTGACCTGCTGCTGTTGGGAGATAAGGGGTTACTTTGCAATTGCCATGGAGACTTTCTGGTTTTTCTACCCCACACAGTTGAGAACTCAAGGCTTTAAGTCTGTCATTTTTCTAGAAAGGCTCTCTAGGCCAGCCCGAATCTGCCAGCCCTTTTCAATCTTTCCAAACACCACTGTCAGCTCAGTCACCGAGTGTTCTGGTCACTTACTGCATCCGTATCTTGCCCTCCACCTGCGTGCATCATGGCAGGGACAGAGGAAGTCCGCTGCGCACATCCCATCACCGTCCCATGGCTGCAAAGATTATATGTTCCTGTGTTAAGTAAGTCATCAATGCAATCTCGCGGTGCAATTCCAGAATGGTCTGTTTCCTGGGGCCACTTCTGGTTGCAATAACTGGATTGTTCAGGGTACTGCATACCCACGAGGTGCATGAAGGTATTATGAACTATTCTCAGAGTTTTTCCAACAGAGGACAACCTCGTGCTTAGTGAAGCTCTCACATTACAGTCAAATGTCAGCTCCTTGAGAAAAGGACTTTCTGCAGGTGTTTTAAAATCTCATCTTCCTAGGGTATAAGCAGTGCCCTTGCATGCAGCAAGAGCTCAGGTGATGTTTGATAAGGAGTGAGGAGATGACATAGGAGCCCAAGCAACAGAAACAACTCCAAATCAGAATGCCACAAAACATTTTATGATCACAGATCTAGTAACTAAAGAACATTATAAAAATAAGCTTTCTTTTATTTGAGCATAAAATTGACCCCAAAGTACCCAAATGAAAAAAAAAAAACTTGTGTGAATTTTCACAAAGTAAAAATGGCCTGTGTAATCACCATCTAGGTCAAGGAGAAAAATAAAGTAATAGCAACCCCTCAAAGCCCTCAGCGGGTCCCCTCAGTCACAATACCCATCCCCAGTGGTAACCACAGCCCCGACTTCTACTACCAAAGGTGAATTTTCCTGTACTTGAAATACACATGCACACTCACACACATGCATAATGGCACAAGCACACTTTCACACACATGCACATAATGCACACGTGCACATATAATACACATGCACCTAAGCTGACATGATCCCCACACACAATACATGTGCATACAAACTGACCTAACACATATACACACATACACACATGCACACACATACACAGTACCACATGCACACAGGCTGACACGATACACAAACACACCCACACAGACACGCAATATAGCGTGTGCCCCAGCGCGTCTGGGTTGCTTCACTCAATACGATCTTTGTGAGATTTATCTATGCCGTGGTGCATGAGAGTATTTGGTTTTTTCTCATTGTTTCATGTTCACTGTGTGAATATTCTCCATTTATTTATTCATTTCTCCACAATAAGAACACTGTTTTGTTGTGATGGTGCCACCACGGTAAATCCCACACATGGCTTCGGTGGATGAATGCTCTCATTACCTAAGAATAGAATTTCTGGGAAATGAAGTATTCATTTGTTTGGTTTTTATAGATGTTGCCAACCAGTTTTATACAGTGCTTGTGGCAATTTATGCTCCTGCCGGTTTAACGTGAGCCTTTGAAGATGACACATTCTCACCAGCACTGAATATTGCCAGTCATTTTTACTCTAGCTTTCTGGACATCGGAGGGCCTTTACTGGGATCTCATTGTAGTTTGGCTTCACAGGAGTAAAAAGGCTGAACACATTTTCATGTATATATGTTGGCCTTTGGGATAAAATTTTTTGCTGACTGATTTTTCAGTCTCTTGCCCATTTTTCTGTTGAAGTTTTTCTTTTTCTTACTGATTTAAAAGATTTATTTATTCTGGATAGGAGTCCTTCATCAGATATAATCATCTTCTCTTACTTATGGCCCACATACTTGTCTCACTGGTATGTTTTGATGAATAGAAATTCTTAATTATATCCCAGACAAATTATCTTTTCAAAAATACTTAACGATGAGTGTATGTTTTCCCTACTTAAAATATCTTTGCCTACACCTGGCATTAAGCCACTCTTCAGTGTTATTTTTTAGAATTTATAACAATATTCCTTTTACATTTAGATCTGTAATCTATCTGAAATGAATTTTATGTATACGAGGAAAAAAAGGAATCAATATTCATATCTGAAAAAATATGGATATCCAATTGATCCAGAATAATTGTTTCTTTATTGCATTCATGTGCATGTTTGTGTTAGTGGAAATTTTATTCTATTCCATCCCCGTATTTGCCTGTTTTTGACAGTACTCATTATTGTACTGTCTTAATTATTTAACTTCATATAAATTTTAATATCTGATAATGGAAAATCTCTATGTTTGCTCTACTTCTTTAACATTGTCTTGGTTGTTTTGGGGCATTTGTATTTGCATAAAAATGACTCAGATAAATGAAGCAATCCCAACCCTGTTTTGAACGTTTTTATTTATTTATTTGAGATATATACATAGAGAGAACATGAGCAGGGTGAGGAGCAGAGGGAGAAGCAGACTCCCCACTGAGTAGGGAGCCCAGTGCAGGGCTCAATCCTGGGACTCTAGGATCATGACCTGAGCCAAAGCCACCCAGGTGTCCCATCCAATCCAGTTTTGAATTTACCTCATTTTAATTTTGTTTTTTCTATGATTTTTGTCTCCCAAGTCTAATATTCTGGGTAGATTATCTATGCCAACCACCCCCTCAACATACACACACACACACACACACACACACACACACACACACACATCCAGTGCATTGTACTTTCTGATACATGTGCCCTTTTGTGGTCTCTTTTCACATTGACCTTTGTCCTGGCTTGGTCATGTGACTAACTTTTGGCTCATGAAACACTAGCAAACATCATGGGAACTGAGGCTTGGTCTTAAAGAACACTCACTTTTGAATGCTTCCTTTCAGATCCTAGACTTCATGCTGTGAGAAACTCAACCTAGCTCCCTGGAGAGGCTACATAGAGAATCAAATACCTGACTGAGGTCCCAGCCAACAACCAGCACTAACTGGCCACCTAGCCTTCCAGAAAATGGATCCTCCAGCCCTCTCTGAGCTTCTCTAGCTGGAGCCATGTGCCCAATTGCAGGATCTTGAGATAATAAACTATCTGGGTTAGATTAAACCTCTAAATTTGGGGGGAGTTTTCTATACATTCATGGAATGTATGTCTATATATAACATATGTGTGTACACATGTATATATTTGAGATGGCTTATTACACATCCACAGAATTGTGAAATGAAGTCTATATATAGATATATAGATATGTACGTCTACAATTCTAGTGATTCTTGGAGGGAATGTTGGTCTAACGCTTTTGCAGTTCAGTAAGAGAGGTGAAAATGTAATTGAAGAACAATTTTCCATAGCGGATGGCATAGAAGAATGATATGGTGGAAGCATCCTGAATAATTGGACACTAAGCCTCATTGATCCAAACCATTCAATAAAGACAGGGCAGGCTAGATCATATAAAATGCATTACTGTAATTGTAGTTTTGCTGATAATACAAGGATTGTGATTGTTCTCAGGTGCTTATATGGCTGGTGGGTAACAAGCCCTTGGAGAAATTGAACTGAAAATTGTGTTAATATATGTTATATATCATGTTTCTTATTTCCTATAATGGAAAGAGAACCTAGGGGAATGTATGCAGATGATATTGCAAATAAATTACGTTTTTAAGATGATTATACCCTGAATCGACGTATTTACATTTTAGAAATATTTTTCAGGAACATAACAGGTCATGTGTGTTCCAGCTACGTAGTCTTTTTTCTGCACCTTCTCTGATATTCCTAGTACCATATTGTACTGTGAGGATCCTTGAATGGATCTCAGATGGTTCAGATGTGCCATCAGCCATTTGAGACTAATAGCCATTAAAATGCTGATGTTCACTACCAACACCAAGGAAATACAAACGATTTTAAAAACATATTATGAACAGCTGTACGCCAATAAATTAGGAAATCTAGAAGAAATGGACGCATTCCTGGAAAGCCACAAACTACCAAAACTGGAGCAGGAAGAAATAGAAAACCTGAACAGGCCAATAACCAGGGAGGAAATTGAAGCAGTCATCAAAAACCTCCCAAGACACAAGAGTCCAGGGCCAGATGGCTTCCCAGGGGAATTCTATCAAACGTTTAAAGAAGAAATCATACCTATTCTACTAAAGCTGTTTGGAAAGATAGAAAGAGATGGAGTACTTCCAAATTCGTTCTATGAGGCCAGCATCACCTTAATTCCGAAACCAGACAAAGACCCCACCAAAAAGGAGAATTACAGACCAATATCCCTGATGAACATGGATGCAAAAATTCTCAACAAGATACTAGCCAATAGGATCCAACAACACATTAAGAAAATTATTCACCATGACCAAGTAGGATTTATCCCCGGGACACAAGGCTGGTTCAACACTCGTAAAACCATCAATGTGATTCATCATATCAGCAAGAGAAAAACCAAGAACCATATGATACTCTCATTAGATGCAGAGAAAGCATTTGACAAAATACAGCATCCATTCCTGATCAAAACCCTTCAGAGTGTTGGGATAGAGGGAACTTTCCTCGACATCTTAAAAGCCATCTACGAAAAGCCCACAGCAAATATCATTCTCAATGGGGAAGCACTGGGAGCCTTTCCCCTAAGATCAGGAACAAGACAGGGATGTCCACTCTCACCACTGCTGTTCAACATAGTTCTGGAAGTCCTCACCTCAGCAATCAGACAACAAAAAGACATTAAAGGCATTCAAATTGGCAAAGAAGAAGTCAAACTCTCCCTCTTCGCCGATGACATGATACTCTACATAGAAAACCCAAAAGCCTCCACCCCCAGATTGCTAGAACTCATACAGCAATTTGGTAGCGTGGCAGGATACAAAATCAATGCCCAGAAATCAATGGCATTTCTATACACTAACAATGAGACTGAAGAAAGAGAAATTAAGGAGTCAATCCCATTTACAATTGCACCCAAAAGCATAAGATACCTAGGAATAAACCTAACCAAAGAGGTAAAAGATCTATACCCTAAAAACTATAGAACACTTCTGAAAGAAATTGAGGAAGACACAAAGAGATGGAAAAATATTCCATGCTCATGGATTGGCAGAATTAATATTGTAAAAATGTCAATGTTACCCAGGGCAATTTATACGTTTAATGCAATCCCTATCAAAATACCATGGACTTTCTTCAGAGAGTTAGAACAAATTATTTTAAGATTTGTGTGGAATCAGAAAAGACCCCGAATAGCCAGGGGAATTTTAAAAAAGAAAACCTTAGCTGGGGGCATCACAATGCCAGATTTCAGGTTGTATTACAAAGCTGTGGTCATCAAGACAGTGTGGTACTGGCACAAAAACAGACACATAGATCAATGGAACAGAATAGAGAACCCAGAAGTGGACCCTGAAATGTACGGCCATCTAATATTTGATAAAGGAGGAAAGACTACCCATTGGAAGAAAGACAGTCTCTTCAATAAATGGTGCTGGGAAAATTGGACATCCACATGCAGAAGAATGAAACTGGACCACTCTCTTTCACCATACACAAAGATAAACTCAAAATGGATGAGAGATCTAAATGTGAGACAAGATTCCATCAAAATCCTAGAGGAGAACACAGGCAACACCCTTTTTGAACTTGGCCACAGTAACTTCTTGCAAGATACATCCACGAAGGCAAAAGAAACAAAAGCAAAAATGAACTATTGGGACTTCATCACGATAAGAAGCTTTTGCACAGCAAAGGATACAGTCAACAAAACTAAAAGACAACCTACAGAATGGGAGAAGATATTTGCAAATGACATATCAGATAAAGGGCTAGTTTCCAAAATCTATAAAGAACTTATTAAACTCAACACCAAAGAAACAAACAATCCAATCATGAAATGGGCAAAAGACATGAAGAGAAATCTCACAGAGGAAGACATGGACATGGCCAACATGCACATGAGAAAATGCTCTGCATCACTTGCCATCAGGGAAATACAAATCAAAACCACAATGAGATACCACCTCACACCAGTGAGAATGGGGAAAATTAACAAGGCAGGAAACAACAAATGTTGGAGAGGATGCGGAGAAAAGGGAACCCTCTTACACTGCTGGTGGGAATGTGAACTGGTGCAGCCACTCTGGAAAACTGTGTGGAGGTTCCTCAAAGAGTTAAAAATAGACCTGCCCTACGACCCAGCAATTGCACTGTTGGGGATTTACCCCAAAGATTCAGATGCAATGAAACGTCGGGACACCTGCACCCCGATGTTTCTATCAGCAATGGCCACAATAGCCACACTGTGGAAGGAGCCTCGGTGTCCATCAAAAGATGAATGGATAAAGAAGATGTGGTTTATGTATACAATGGAATATTACTCAGCAATTAGAAACGACAAATACCCACCATTTGCTTCAACGTGGATGGAACTGGAGGGTATTATGCTGAGTGAAATAAGTCAATCGGAGAAGGACAAACAGTGTATGTTCTCATTCATTTGGGGAATATGAATAATAGTGAAAGGGAATATAAAGGAAGGGAAAAGAAATGTTGGGAAATATCAGGAAGGGAGACAGAACATAAAGACTCCTAACTCGGGGAAACGAACTAGGGGTGGTGGAAGGGGAGGAGGGCGGGTGTTGGAGGGGAATGGGTGACGGGCACTGAGGTGGACACTTGACGGGATGAGCACTGGGTGTTATTCTGTATGTTGGTAAATTAAACACCAATAAAAGTTAAAAAAAAATAAAAAAAAATAAAATGCTGATGTTTGCAAATTATAGACTTTACAAATAACTTAGAGCAATTCAAGTTTATCTTTGTAAAATTCTACTTGATTGTGTTTTGATGTCCCCTTAAAATCCTGTGCTGTACATTTTCTGCCTACCACTTCTCCCGCCCTGCACACTCCCCCTTTCCCACCTGGCTCTAGCTCACAGATGCTGACCTAAACAGAATGCACCAACAGGCTCCCCTGCCCTCTCTCTTTTCCTGGAACAGATTTGGCTGGGGGAGCATTGTCAAGAGATCTGAGGGGGGAAAGTGATAAAAATCAGTTTTTATTCTTTTAACTCTCTTCCTGTGAGATTTCTGCAGGTTGACCATGTAGCCTGGCTCATAGTCGCACCTCCTCCTAGATGATGCTCTCCATACAGCTTACCTTCTCTGTCCAGTAACTGTCCCCACAACAACCCTGCATGCCTAGGGATGGCTCACCACTCTTAACTAGCTTCACAGTGTGGACTTTCCCTCCTGCCCACCCACCCCCCCATCCTGTCCACAGAATGAAATAGTTCCCTTTGCAAATTGTTCTCATGTAAATTTCCCTTGTATATATGGATGTCATCTCTTTCCTGCCAGGATGTTAAGGAAATTGAGATGATTTACCGTTTAGAATAGTTTACTGTAAAATCTGTTTTTTTTTTTGAAAGGGCAAGTTTTTGAGTGAATAAATAAATGCACAAGTTGAGGAGGAATGCTAACAGCGCCCTGCACCACCAGGCCTCATCCAGGCTGGACAGCCGTGAATGCGTTTGCACCTCCCACTACAGTTGCACAAGTGGTAGCGACCTGTTGGCTGAGGACACCGGCTGGTTCTGGCGGATGGAGAAAAGGGTGTCACTGTAGGGACACAAGTGTGGCCTTCAGTTCAGGTTATGATCTCGGGGTCTTGGGATGGAGCCCCACATCGGGCTTCCTGCTCATTGGGGAGTCAGCTTCTCTCTCCCTCTCCCTCTGCCTCTCCCCACTACTCATTCTCTTTCTCAAATAAATAAATAAAATCTTTTAAAAATTTAAAACATGAAAAATAAAATTAAAGTTCAGCCACTGAATCGAGTCCAACACAGCTTTTTAGAAGTAATAAATGATAATAATGGCATCTGTCCATTATAAGAAATAGTGACTCCTAGAACTTCTGGGTGTCCACATTGGGAAGAGCTTGTGTGACCGCACATGTCCTTTATTTGTATGGGAAAACTAAGGTCCAGAAAGTGGGCATCACTTTCCCAGATGATGGTGTGAGAAGGTCTAAGTGCTACCGCAGCAGGCTGAAGGCTTCATGTTGAAGAGAATCATGCCCTGAGAATCTGGCATTTGCATTTTGACCTGCTTACCCACCAAGCAAACACCACACACGAAATGCATGGAAGCTCTGTAGAAATGAATGAGACAGATGTTGCTCCTGACCTCATGTGGCCTCCATCCTTAGGGGGAATTCAGAAAATTAAAAGTAAGCCAAATAATTGTGATTCGTCTTTACTGCTATGCATGAGACTAGTAAGGACTAGCAGGGAAACCTACTTTGGGAAGCAGTCAGGGAACACCTTTCTGCAGAGGTGACGTTTATGTCCATACCCAAATGGTCCATTGATGTCACTACTCAAATGTTCTTACTGAGTGCCTACTGTGTACCAAGCACTGTGCTGTGTGTCCTTAATGAGTAAAACCTGCTATGGTATCTCAGTGGAAGAGATGATCAGTTTCAAAAAAGTTCATGGGGTGCCTGGGTGGCTCAGTCAGTGAAGTGTCTGCCTTCGGCTCAGGTCATGATCTCAGGGTCCTGGGATGGAGCCCCAAGTCAGGCTCTCTGCTCAGCGGGGAGTCTGCTTTTCTCTCTCCTTATGTCACTTCCCCCTCTTGCTCTGCTTTCTCTCTCTCTCAAATAAATAAATAAAATCTTAAGAAAATAAATAAAAACTGAAGTTAGGGAATGACCTGGGTTATGAAGACAGCCAACATGATGCACTCAGAATCCACAATGGGGTGGCTGTGCAGTGGGAGAGGGCAGGGTCCCCTGACAAAGTGGTGCTTACAGTGGGACAGCAATCAATGGACAGAATAGGAGAGAAAGAGCATTCTGGGGCCCAAAACAAAAACAGAGCAAAAGCACACAGGTGTGCCAAGGTCATGCAGGAGACACATGGAGGTGTTTAAGGATGGAAAAGTCAAGGAGCTACAAGCCCAGAGCAAGAGAGGGAAGCAGGGAAGCAGTGACACAGGGATTTCTAGGTTCTGGTGAGAATTTTTGCTGTTACCCTTAAAGCACTGGAAAGTACTAAACAGCATTAGGCATGTGTATGTCATGTGAGCATCTGTATATATGTTTCTGTGTGTGTGCGTGTGTGTGTGCACCCAGATACAGAGTTTACTCTGCCCAGAGCATGTGTGAAAGAGGACACACATTACAAACTGTGGTGGGGGGGAATGTGGCTAGGCAGTCAGAACAATGTGTGCAGAGGCCCTGAGATCAGAAGAGCTTTGTGTATTTCTTCGAGGAATTGCTAGAAGACCAATGTGTCAGAGCATCATGAATGGGGTAAAGGGGGTTTCTAGATGAGGCTAGGGATTGGACAGTGACCAGGCCGTACTGAGCCTAGGGCCATGGGAAGAAGCCCTTCTGATAAGCACCAGGGGGCACTGATCAAGTCTCACGGTCATTACTCTCTAGCCATGTGACAGTGGACCAATGCCCGGTCTTCTCAGGGCCTCGGTATCCTCCTCTATGAAACTGGGCAGGCATGGCCACCACGGCAGAGCCACCCAGAGGGATGAAACAAGGTGCTGTCTGCCAAGTGTCACCATTGAGCTAAGTCTGTGACTGCCATATGTACAGGCATCAGAATTGTCCAGGAGCTTGTTGACAATACAGACCCCATCCTGGTTCAAACCCAGGTCTATCGACCTTGATTTTGCAGGATTAGGCCTGGGAGGCTGTATTTTCAAACAAGCACACTGAGTGACTGGCGTTTGGAAGCCATTTGACAAGATGCTCTTCAAAGGCCCTTAAACACCAAAAGGTCTATGAACCAGTGCCCGTAACTCTGGCTCTGGAGCCTGCATAGATGTGACCTCTGGAAGTCCCCTCTGCTGCCAGTTTTCTACCTCAGCTTTGTGAGAGCCTCTGCAGATTACATGGGACGGCTTCTCTCCCTCCCCTTGCTTCCTAATCTAATTATCACAGCAACCAGATGTGACAGGCTCCTGCTCAGGCCCATTTAAACATCTCCAAGGGCACCATTCAGGACCCAGGCCTTTTTATCATTTGCCAGGCCCTGACCCTAGAAGCCTGGAAGGTCTCCTTATGCTAAAGAGCAATGAAATGTCTTTCTGCCAGAATAATCTGATTACTGGGCCCCAGAGCAGCTGTAGACTGTCACAATCAAACCCACATTGAGAGAGCACCTTACGGGGGCGGGGAGGGGGTTCAGCCCCCTGGAATGGTATGCCCTCTTCTTCCATGGCTCTGTTTCCAAACACTTCTGTGTGTCTACTCTCATTGTATTTTTGAAAATGTAATGAATATAAAGGTGTCTTTGTTCAGAAAATTAAATGCACGCATGCAAATTGATTTACCCATTTCCAATGCTCGTGGGCCAACTCAATCCACGGATGGCTCTTGCCCCACTTTACCTCGTCTGGTGGCTGACATGAGCCTGTCCACCCCTGGTAACTCACCGTGCACAGGTTATTGTGTTGCTTCTGGACCTTTCCTTGTAGTGTGCTTTTCTTTCTAAGCATGTGGGATTATACTATAGATGTTGTTCCTCATCCATTTAATAAACAGACACTTATAGGAAAAACACCCAGAACTTGAGATGGAAGACCTGAGCTCACCAACCTTCTAAAGTTGGAAAAATTCCTCTTTGAGATCCAGCATCCTGCCGATTGCCTGGTGAGATTGGGTGATATACCAGAGCGCTCCCCCCAACAATGAAAGTAGTTTATAGAAAAGACCTGTGCCGTCGTGCAGGGCTGACCACTCCCATGATGTTGATGGGATGACGGTGGTTGATATTTGTTGGGTACATACTATATTCCATACACTGTCCTACTGGCTTAAAATGCATTAATTAATATGATCTCAAAATAACCCTGGAAGGTAGGTAAAAACCCAAGGATTATTTTGTAAATCATCTGGTAGAAAACCCTAGATAGAAATGGCATGACATTTTTATGGTTTTCATTTACTTCCTTGTTATGAATATTCATGTCTCCCTGCAAAAATAGTAATGAGTTTTATTAGGGTCCTGACCTTGACCTTTTTTGGGCATTTCACAATATTAGAAACATGCATTGTATTATATTAGACTTCTAAAACTTGAAAACATTCTGAATTGTGAAACATATCTGGGCCCAAAGATTTGCACTTTCTGATGCAGATTTGTTGACCTCAGGCGAGAGCCCCTCTTGCTTATCATGTCGTCTTCCAGCGCAGCTGTGCTTCATCCCAGTGTTTTCTTAACAAACATATTGCTCTATTCAGACTCCAGGAACAAGTAATCATTAAGATTTTTTTAATACGCTTTTGGGTAAGGTGTCTGTCAGGGCTGGCAGCGCCTTTAGGAAGCTGAATTACATTCGGAGAGCTGAACTGAAATCCCTACAAAGAAGGGAATATTTACAGAAGTACGGGAAGCGTTAAGACAACTGGTACAGGATGCTGAGTCACCGCCAGACAAGCAAACCTGGGGTGCAGCTCTCCCCGCCAACACCATGCAAGGATGAGGATGGGACAGAGACTGATGAGACCCCAGAAGGGGCTGGAGTGGGGGAGGTTCTATGGCCAAAGTCAAATGACAGTCAGAGGGCAAGAAAGTTAGCAGGTACTCTTCTTAGGATCTGGCCTCACAAAGTGCAGTGAATGGCAGAGAAGAGTGGACAGTGGATCTTTGCGTGGAGAATAATCAGTGCATTCGAGGTCAAGGTCCCTCATGAGCTACCAACTGGTGTTGGGTGGTGGTTAGGTTTGTGAGATCTGAACAGAAGGGCTTGTGTATCGGTCAGCTCAGGCTGCTGTAACAAAACGCAGCAGGCTGGGTGGGAGCTCTCCTCTTGGCTTGCAGATGGCTGCTTTCTCTTGATGCCCTCATATGGCAGATAGAGCTTTCATGTTTCCTCTTTTTATACAGACACTAATCTCATCAGGGGAGCTCCACCCTCATGACTCCATAATACCTAATTACCTCCTGGAGGCCCCACACTGGGGGATGGAACTTCAACATATGAATGAGAGAGGGTAGGGACACAGTTCAGTCCCCAGCACCTCTGCTGAACTTGAAATTCCCTTATGGCATTCATCAATTCAGCCATTTATTTAGAAATGTTTTGTTTTGGGGAATTTGTAATTGTTTCCATCTTATTTTTCTTTATTTCCTTCTCTGAAGCAGCATTCACAATGGGGCCCACGTGTGTTAATCCCTGAATCATAGCAATGAATCATCTTATGAATGAGGCAGCTGAACCATTGCACTAACTCATTGAATCAAGACTGAGAAAATTGTTCTTATGAAGATAGTGTTATATGATAGTATTATTCTTTTTATGAACTTTCTGAGATAGAAGTGAAACCATAAAACTGTCCTGGCATAAGACCCCCTCAAGGAGTTGTCCTCTGTAAATCTGTGAGCCCCTTCTTGGAAGAACATCTGCTGGTTGGAAATACTAACTGGGGAGTTGTATCTTTTGGCATCATGGGGGATTGGAAAATGGTTCAGGGTAGAATCTGGAAAGGAAGGGATGCCCAAAAGGGCAGTGTCCATGGGGTAGGAGAAGGCAGGAAAGAGAAGGAAAGAAGCATAAAGACAAAAAACCAGCTTTGGCAGAGACATGAGCAGGAAGGGAGTTTGGGGAAGTTAGTCCATTTTGTGAGTTGTGTATTATGTGTGTGGGATGCAATATAAACCCTACTCAACTTGGAAGCTTTAGGAAAGTCTACTGTGCTCAGAGGCTTCAGTGTAAATGGATTATTTCAAGGAATCCAAGTTCTGCTCTAGTTTAGCAGGGAATAAAAACTGGTCCAGCACATGTCAGCAAGAGAACAAAAGGACACCTATATAGCCTCTGTTTTATGGAAGAGCACCCTGGATTTGGTAAGTCATTGTCTAAAGTTACATTATTTGTAAGTGATAGAGTTTAAGGTTGAATTTTGATCTGTCTGACTTCAATGATTGAATTCTTTACACTCCTTTACAGAAGAAGTTAAAGTAGTCAAAAAGAGATAATTGCTATAAGGTGATAAAATAGGTGAATCATACAAAAATGCTTTCCTTGAAGAGTTATATGATAACCATCCCATTCCTGCTCAAACACTGAAGGTGACACAAAGCTCATTTCCCCTCCCATGGAGCCTGTTTAATTTTTGAAATTCCTTGGGGTAGAATTAATCCTGTAAAATAAAAAGAAATATCACTTTCAATGTTTGAAACTGAATCTCTTATTCGTAATTCAAAATCTTGTGGTAGCATCAAAGAAGTATTTTTTCCCAAACTATCAGAAAGTCTTTCCAACTCTGAGACAGGAAGTCACAGCCACAATGACCCTTTTGTCCTCAGAGCTAAGCAACCACAATGCCGTGAAGAAATACCTGTATGATACCAATTCCAAGTTCCTTCTCCAAAGGTTGACTAATCCAGTCAGTGATCAGCATTTAGAGAATGGAAGCATTATTTGAAACAAGCACATTTTTAAAAACCAATGTGTTTGCGCAGGATATGAATTGCCAACAACGTGCCGTCTGCTGAGCCAGAGACATGCTGGGAGGGACCTGAGGAAGAACCTGAGATGCCAGCTTTTGGAGCAATGAGGTGAAAACTGCCATCTGGTAAGTGAGAGAGAGAGCACCTGGGAGGTGCCTGGAGAAAGTGCTCATCTGCACAGAAGAACATGGGTCTGATTCCCACACAATTAAGAGAGAAAACAAATCAAGTAGGAAGTCTGTCCCTAGGAAGGAAGTCGGCGGCCGGTGGGAGGGAGATGGCAATGCCCAGTGTGGTGTGGGGATTCCAGGGCTGGGGACATTGGTTGGCATGTCTTGCCAGGGAGGAATGACTAGAGGCATCATCACCATCTTTTTTATTTCCTGGCTCTGGTCCCTTCCTTGCTAAGGTCCCAAGTCATACTGAATCATTGTCAAAGTGCCCTCAGGTCCCCTGCCAAGGAGCATAAGGAAAGGCTATGGCCAAGGACCAAGGGGCAGACAGAAAAAGAACCAGTGACAAATTTCAAGAGGATTCAGCCGAAGAACCAGATGGCACAACATGGACTATAGGACAGGCTGTGAGTGGTTCAAGGTTCCAAAGAGGAATGAGAGCAATGGGTCACTGAAATGATAGCATTGAGGGCAATGGGGCTAGTGTGGCAATTTGATTATGGAGTCGAGTGAAAGTTCTAGATTTTCAAATATTCTCGGGAACATTGATGTATATTTCAGATGTTTGCAGAGGACACAAACTACACTCTGGAAAGTGCCTCCAATTTTTCTCTTTGGTATCGTTAAAACATTATCTGTCACATAGGCAATGGCAAACATGCAATACCTAGTGATAAACTGAGACACACTATTTGAAAACAAAAGTTTAAAAATGAATAGAGAGCTGTACTGTGTTCCTGGAGAGGCTCACTTAATTTTGTGAAAATTATGACTTGTCTAAAGATAATTTATAGCTTGAATGTGGTGCTACCTAAATTTTACTATGATGTTATGCTAGTTGGCAAAGTGATTCTGAAGAAAATCTGAAAAAATAGACACAGGGTAATATCCAAGGCCACTGGAGGGGGTTCTAACCTGCCAGATAGCACATTTACTATAAACCTAAGATAATTGAAGTCCTGTGGTGCTGGTATAGGAGAGGGAAAATGTAATTGAAAGAGACATCGTGTATTATTTAAACTTTAATCTGTGGAAGGGCAGTGGTTCAAATTTGAAGTTAAAATGATTGATTATTTCTTAAATAGTATTTTAAAATTTGGCCTCGGGAAAAACTGTATACTCATCTAACATATAAAATTAATTGCAGAGAGAGTAAAGCTTTGAGTATGAATGGTGTAGTAATAACAAGAAAGTAGAGATCTAAATGAAAACTGGTTTAAGTAAAATTTATAAGAATAAAATAGATGTTGGGGCAAATGGGTGGCTCAGTTGATTAAGCATCAGACTCTTGATTTCGG
>NW_024570755.1:0-29242 GCF_018345385.1 Vulpes lagopus | reverse complement strand
ACATGGAGCAGCGCTTAACAGCTCTGCGGACTGTAAACTACAGGGAGAAATATGGCAGGTGGAATGCAATTACCCAAAATGACCTTATCGATGGGGGGGGCAGATTCGGCAAACACCCTCTCCCGCATACAGATTGCTTCACATCTTTAATAATCATAAAAAGATTAGCGATTTCACTCTTTTGTCCTCACTCTAAAATTAGTTCTACTCAGTCATATTGAAAGAAAATTAAAATAGTTGTTTTGTGCTAAGAATAAGACCTATTAGAACAGCTACTATTTATGTTTGGAGTAATGTTTATATAATGAAGAGTCATGTATTATGCTTTTAATAAAGGGACTCCTCTCTCTTTCTCTCTCCCTCTCTCTCTCTCCTCTATATATATATATATCACACACACACACAATAAAGATACAACACAACACACACATATACGACCATATATATACATATACATTTTTGTGTAAATAATTAAGTATACAAGTAAATATTGAATTACCAAATATGCTCTCTCATATAAAGACAAGATGAATTATAAAGAAAATTACTTTTTCCTAGTTGCAATATAAGCTATTCAAAGAAATCATTACTTGCAAGGGATATAGTTATTTGCTTAGAAGAATATAAAAATAATGTATATCAAATTATATGTTTAAATTAATAGTGGACATTTATCTCTTATGGGTTTTTTTCATGACTTGATAGACTGCTCATCTTATATTCAACACTCCAGTACTGATTATTATCATAATTATAATTTAAGGAAACAAATCTCGAAGCCTGGAGTTTGAAGAAAATGACTGGTTTTGATGCAGCTTTTACCATAATGAACTGGCCAGATTTTCAGATTTCTTTTCCTCTTTGCCATGCTACCTCCTACAAACACATTCAGACCTCCTCATTAAATATGTTCTAAATTTGATAATTTGCCCTATTTTCATGGAAGACAGTATTTTTTATTATTGTGATTTTATGGACAATAGTAAATAATTTTTTTTAACAGATTTGTAAAATAATCTTAGAAATTACAAAAATGAAAGATTTCATACAGAAATTGGTCTCCAAATTGGAATAGCAAGTTGTCCTCCTTTGTCCTTTTTTTTCTTTTTTTCCTGTTACACAATATCTAACTCACTGACCATACCTCACTTAGATTTCTTTGAAAGTGTCTTGTTGAGTTTATTACCCTTTGTTTTATGCTCGTCCAGATTTATCTTAACTTCTTTATAACTTGCACGTTCTGATCTGAATTTCATTTTTTCCTGTGATTATATTTTTAAGAGATATTTACATCAATGTTTTGATCAGGTCAGTGGTTCTTACTTCTAATTATGTATTATCTGAAATGGGGATAACTGCTCTGGGGTACTTGTCCATGTACTTTAAGAGGTTAGAATTAGGCAAATTTTTTATTATCACATCACAACTTCGCAAAAGCGTCCTAAATTGACTTCACTTGACAGGAATTATTATTTCCTGTTTATGGGTTCATTTTCTAATTCTATTTTAAAGGTACAGGGTTTAAGTGAAGTTCTTTCACAGTCTAAATGATAATTGTAATGTTCATAGTAAAGCATGAGCAATATAAACACCAAGAAAATGGATGGATGTATTTTACTCTGTAATCTATTCTCTTTTATACCTTATGGACCATTTTCTATTCCATGATTTCCTTACTATTAATTCGATCACACAGACCTTTTTTTCCTACTAAAAAAGAAACGGGTCTAGTTTTGTAAATTGTCAACATTACGTATTTCTAAATTTTCAAATTTATTTCAGAATGCTATGAAGGTGCGCAAGAGGCTTACACATTCTCTTAATTTTCTAGGATATTTAAATCTGTAACAGCTGATTTGTTGTTATGTTAAATTTCCCTATTATTCCTTTGCATGATGGGCATCCATAGCTGTTTTTTCAAAGTCTTCATTACTCTTAAGTGCGTTAATTTTATTTCTTAAGTTATTGGCATATCGGGAAACAAAATTAAATACCACAAAGTCACATTTCAGCCCTAATATCATCAAAATAGCTTTTATAATGAATACATTAAAAATAGATTTTACTGATAATATTGGAATCTTCAACAAAGTATTTATAGAGTCCCTCATTTAGTTTTTAAATTTTTTTTTTATTTTAAGATTTTATTTACTTATCAGATGGACACTCAGAAGAGATACAGAGACACGCAGAGGAGAAAGCAGGCTCCATGCAGGGAGCCTGATGCAGGACTCCATCCTGGACCCCCACGCTCATTCTCTGGTCTGAAGGCAAACGGTCAACATCTGAGCCACCCAGTGTCCCAATTTAACAATCTTACACGGTAAGTACTATGGAACGATAATTGAAGAGAAAAAAAATAGAGACTGGTAATTCAGATGAATTATTTTCTGTAGCTAGATAGTGTAGAAAAATATGGACATAAATCAGACTAACAATTCTCTCTGACAATAATATGAGTACAGTGGCCACTATCACTACTAATATTCAAAAGTACTGGAAATTTCTAGCTTGAGCAATCAAGCAAGATAAATAAAAGAAATGAAAAACAAAAGGAAAAATGAAACTATCTTTACTTGTGCACATAATACAACATATATGTGGAATTCCTAAGACTCAATCAAAGGTAAAAAAAACTGTTGAAACTAATTATGATTCAGGTAAAGGTGTAGGAAGGTAAAACCGACATGCAGAAATATGCTCACTTCTGAGCATTAACAATAAATATCCAAAAAAAGAGTAAATTAATGCAATTAATTCACTCTGCTTTAAAAAAAAATACATAGTCATAAAGTATAATGAAGAAGTAAAAAATCTGTACATGAAACAACAAGACTTGATGAAAGAAATTGAAGAAAAAAAATAGAAATAATGCTAATTTTATGGCTCAGAAGAATGGAATATTATAAACTTACCATATTACTAGAATTAATATTATTAAATCTTAAATTCACTCCCCTCTCAAAATTCCAATTGTTTATCATCAGAAATAGAAAAAAAAAATTTCCTAATTTGTAGGAAACTACAAAGACCTCAAGCACCACTTAGAAAAAAGAACAAAGGTGGAGATATCCCATCCTGATTTCAAACGGTATTACAATATTATTTTAAACCAGTAATCAAAAAATAATAGTAATTAGCATAAAATCCAACCATATAGTCCAATATAAGATAGGGAGCACAGAAAAAACCTACACAATACATTCCATATTTCGCAAGAGATCGAGAATATCAACAGAAAAGATGTCTGTTCAAAAGGGTATTGAGAAAACTGGATAACACATGAAAAATATTAAACTGACCAAACCCACTCACAAAAATTAATCAAAAATTGATAAAAAATTTAAACATAAGAACTACTACTATTAAACTCCTAGAAAGACATCTGTGGCTCATGGTTGAGTGTCTGCCTGGCTCAGTGGCATGATCCGGATTCCCCAGATTGAGTCCCTGCATTGCGCCCTGCATGAACCTGATTCTCTCTTTTGTAAGATTAAACATTTTTTCATAATAAAATGTTTGGAAAGTACTTTTTTCTAATAGAAAGAGCATAATGTTTAAGTAATCTTTCACAAATCCTTTGAATGCACATTCAATGGAATTGGACAGTAGTAGTAATTATGTCCTTTAGTAAACTATGACGTGTTATTATATATTAACTCATGCTCACAAAAATATTCCAATATTTAAAAATTCATATAACCCAAAGAATTCAAAAATACTAATTCAAAGGGGATACATGCTGATGATGTTTATAACAGCTATTATCTACAATATCTTAAATTATGAAAAACCCCTAAGTGCCCATCAAATGAAGAATGGATGAAGAAGATGTAAATGGAATATTAGCCATAAAAAAAAGAGTCTCATGCATTTGCAATGCCCATGGTAGGAGCTAGAGTGTATTTTGCTATGTTGGAATAAGTCAGTTTTTTTTCTTTTTTTCAGAGAAAAGACAATAACATATGTGGTATTTAAGGAACAGGAAAATGAGAATTGGAGAAAACGAGAGAAGAGAGACAAACCAAGAAAACAGACTCTTTACTATACAGAACAAATGCGGTTACAGAGGCGAGATGGGTGGGGAAATCGGGAAAATAGGTCATGGATTATAAGGAGTGCACTTGGATTGAGTGCCAAGGTTGGGATGTAAGCATTGAATCACTTAAATTGTACACTTGAAACTGATTTTACAATGTATGTTAACTAATTAGATTTAAAACATAAGTTTAATAAACCATAGAATGAGATCTTTATCAAAAAGTTGACTTTTTATTTTTCCTGTATCTCTGTGACACATTAGCATTGGCTTTCAAACCAAAGGCACAGACATAGACAGTTTCAGACAATCAGTTGCCAATGACAAATATGCCCACAGAAAGTGCAAAAATGAGACAACACCACTGTACTACTATAAATTGAGATTGGAAGGAGAACTTTGTTGGTTTAAAAATTCTTTTTGAAAGTACTATGCTTTGTGCCATTAAAGGTTTATCAAATTATGTAGAATGAAAATCGCTGAAAATAAAAGTAAACTTCTAATGTGATTCTGGAAGACATGGCTGTATAGAGTCGGCTATATACCCAGCACATAAAATAAATTGGGACAGGATTGAATCTAGAATCTCAATAAAGTGGAAATTGAATACAATTTGTCTTTCGCACTCCCTCTCTTCTCTGTCCCTTCTCCCTGCCTCTCTTGCCTCTCTCTTTCTCTCTTTTAATGATTATAAAGAAACTAATTTTACTTCTCGGTAACATATTGTATTTGCTTGAATGCAGAAAAAATGTGCAGCAAGGAGGCAAACAAGTATAATTATAAAAGTGTCTTATTAGCATATATTTGCTGTTTAGGAACGATTTAGTGAATTAATGTTGGGAAAGGGAAATTCATGGGAACACAATAAATTAAGGCTTATTTTTATTAAACTATGTTCATGTGATAATGGGTCAAAATTCGAAAAGAAAAATATCACAAAAAAAAAAAAAAAAAAAAAAAAAAAAAAAAAAAAAAAAAAAAAAAAAAAAAAAAAAAAAAAAAAAAAAAAAAAAAAAAAAAAAAAAAAAAAAAAAAAAAAAAAAAAAAAAAAAAAAAAAAAAAAAAAAAAAAAAAAAAAAAAAAAAAAAAAAAAAAAAAAAAAAAAAAAAAAAAAAAAAAAAAAAAAAAAAAAAAAAAAAAAAAAAAAAAAAAAAAAAAAAAAAAAACAAAAAAAAAAAAAGTTATCTTGCTTACAAAAAGGGTAACCATTAGAAAAAGATTTATTTTTTTCAATTGTCAACTTCCTATCCAAAAATTGCCTTAGAGGTATGTATTACATGCAAAACATGAGGCATGCTTGGCCTTTTTGCTTGAAATTAATAGAAAGATAGGTTTTGATAAATTGGATCCAAGAAGTCATTTACAAGTGATTTTAGCAATCATGCTGTAGAATAAACTTTTTATCCAATGTTAACAAATATTTAAGGAAATAGTCAATACTATTAATGTATTAAGGTAACAATACAGCATTAAAAAACATTAAATCACACTCAAAGACTTTTAAAGCCTGACCCAACCTAATGAATAAATTACAATGTTTTGATTGTTATATAATTGTGGGGAACCCAAAACTTTCCAATAGTGGAAAATGTGAAGAATATATGCAATACTATTCGAATTTCTATTATTGTCGCAAAAACATGCAACATTATTCACGTTATTAAAAAAAATTCTTTGAACAAATTTATAGTGTACAGAACAGTATTATTAAAATAACCATAAGGCACAGAAGGTTCCCTTTAGAACATACTCCATTTGCATAACTGATGTAATGCGTAATGTTGGAAAAAAGAAAGCAAAAAAAATTCCATATTTCTCCTTTTCCCCAGTCTCCTAGAACACCCATTAATTTATGATTCTTTGATGTGTGTGTAATTTAGAGGAAAAATCATATAAGTGGAATCTATGCATTATTCTCCTTCAATAATGGGTTTATTTCGTGATAAGTTTACCAAAAAACATCTTGAGTACCATGTTCTATCTCATTTCTATTAAATATGACCCAATTTCATTCTCTTTTAAAGCTAAAATAATATTCCCATAGTCTGTACATATTGCATATTTCTATATCCATTTCATCTGTTGATGAGCATTTAGGGTGTTCTATGTCTTGGATATTGTAAGATCTTGCTGCAATGAACATGGGAATTACAATTGTGGCTTTAATATCCTGAATTCATTTCTTTCAATACTCAGAATGGATTGCCACAATTCATATGATAGTACTATTGTTCATTTTTTGAGAGAGGCTTTTTTAGTTTCCTTTAGTGGCTATTACATTCCTATTGAAAAGTGTCAGTGTTTATTTCTCCATTTTCATCTGTACATATATTCCGTTTTATTTTTATAGGCCATCCTAATAGATGTAAAGTGATATCTTATTGCAGTTTGATTTGCATTTCCCTACAGGTTTAGTAATGCTAAGGACATTTTCACATGCTTATTGGCACTGTATGTCTTCTTTGGAGAAAATTCATTAAAGTAATTTGCCTATTCTTATTCAAAGTATGATTTTTGTAGGGCAGCCTGGGTATGGCTCAGTGGTTCAGCGCCGCCTTTCAGTCCAGGGCCTGATCCTTGATGACTCGGGATTGAGTCCAGTCAGGCTCCCTTGCATGGGAGCCTGCTTCTCCTTGCGATTGTCTTTCCCTGCACTACTCTCTTCTATCTCCCTGTGTGTCTCTCATGAGTAAATAAATAAAAACATATTTTTTTAAAAAGGTTATTATTTTGTTGTTGTTTTGAGTGGTCAAAGTTATGTTTATATTTTTGTATTAACCTATTATCAGACATGCTTTGTAAATTTTTTGTTCATTCTGTAAGTCATTCTTCTCATTCTGCTATTTTCTTTGGCTATACGCAGAAACTTTTTAGTTTCATGGAGTCACTTGTCTTTGTTTGTTTGTGTAGCCTGTAAGTTTTTTGTTGTCTAGCCGTGAAAATTGCCAATTAGCTTTTACCCTGTGTTTTCTTCTAGGAGTTTTTATAGTTTCACGGCTTATGACTGAAATCTTTTCCGTTTTGAGTTGTGATTTTTATTTGTTGTATAAAAGGTTTAGTTTACATTCTTTTGGCATATTATAAAATACCCTGTTTTTCAAAAATAATCATTTGTGAATGCGACTTACCCTTTTTTTAGATTTTTATTTCTTCATGAGAGACACGCAGAGAGAGGCAGTGACCATAGGCATTGGGAGAAGAGATTATTTGTGGGGAGCCCCTATTGGGGGACTCAATTGAATGATACTGGTCGTGACCTGAGCCAAAGGCTGTATTAGATGCTCAACCACATGAAGCTTACCCAGGCACCCTTTTTTTTTTTTTTTATTTTTTTTTTTTTTTTTTTTTTTTTTTTTTTTTTTTTTTTATTTTTTTTTTTTTTTTTTCTTTATCCCCCCCCCCCCCCCCGCGACCCCGCACCCCCCTTTTTTTTTTTTGTTTTTTCATAAAGAATTTTAATTATTTATTCCTGGAAAACAGAGAGAGGGGGAGGCAGAAGAGAAGGCGTGGAAACAGACTTTCCAAGGATCATGGAGCCAATGTAGGACTTGATCCCAAGGACCCGAGCTCTGAAGCCCTGCGGACCTGAGCGGATGGCAGGAGAAAGATGCTTACCTGACTGAACCACCATAGGCACCCAGGACTTTTCTTTTCCCCATTGTGTTTCTTGGCCCAACTTGTCAAAGATCACTTGACTGCATATGATTATTATTATTATGTTGCTTTTGGTCTTTATGTCTTCTTTATGCCATTACCCTACTGTTTTGATTGCTGTAGACTCTTGAAAGCCTGAATCAGGAAGTTGTGATGCTTCGATGTTGTGTTGTTTCCTAATAATCAGCTTGGCTATTTGGGACATTTGGGAATTTACTTAGATTCTTATATTGTTTTTTTATGTTTATGTAAAAAAATGGCATGGGTATTTTGTTTAGGAGAATTATTAAATATGTAGATCAGATGTAGATCATATTAGTTAGTTTGGATACTTAAAATTATTAAGTTTGGGATGCCTGGGTGGGCTCAGTTGTTTGAGCACCTGGCCTCCAGTCCCAGGGTGTTGATTTGGATAGTTTCAGTTCGGTCCCACATTCGGAATCCCTGCATGGAGCCTGCTTCTCTCCATCCCCTGCTGTCTCACCCCCCCCCCCCTGCCTCCGTCTTGTGTATTCATGAAATAAGTAAATAAAATCTTTAAAAAATATATTTAAGTCTCAAAACCTAGAATCATGTGATATCTTTCCATTTGTTTGTTCTCCCTTAATTTCTTTCATCTCTGTTTTTATTTTTTAATTTCATTTATTTTTCTTGAGAGACACTGAGAGAGAGGCGAGACATAGGCAAAGTGAGACGCAGGCTCCATTTGTAGGGAGGCCGATGTGGACTCCATCCTGGAGCTCCAGGATCACGCCTGGGTTTGTGTTTTTTTTTTTTTTTCTAATTTAGTTTTTTTTTGAAAGGCATGAACAGTCAACCAGAGCCACCCAGCGTCCATATGTTTCAATCTCATGTTCTGAGGAGGAAAACAAAAGAGCATGAACTTTTCCACTTTCCTTATTCTTTCTCAATCAGTACAACCACCGAAGTTTTGCCTAAAAAAAATTTATTCCTAAACACAATATATTTGTTTGTTTTTAGAGATGTGCTATTGTAAATATTGAAATGTTTAAGTTTTCTTTTCTTCTTTTGAAATTAATTTGGTTTTAGTGTTTTAAAAACAACCACTGATTTTTGTTATGGAATTTGTATCGGAAAGTTTTTTATATTTTGTTGTTTACTTCTAATCTTTTTAATGGATTCTTTGGGGGTTTTTTGGATACAAGATCATGCCATCTGCAATAAATTTACTTATTCTTTCCAATTTAGAAGTCTTTTTATTTATTTTTGTTTTCTGCCTAATTGCTCGGGCTAACTAAAAACTTCTAGTAATATTAAGAATTAGAATGCTACAGTGGTCATCTTGTCTCATTTCTAATCCTTAAATAAAGGTTGCAGTTTTTTCACTATATGAGTATGTTTAGATGTGGCTTGTTAAAATATGGCCTTTGTTCTGGTGAGGTATATTTTCTGTTTCGGTTTTTGGTATGAGGTAACTCTGGCTACTTAAACATTAATTGGGAAATGGTTTTTTATCTCTTTAATTTTTGAAAAGTCTTGAGAATTTTGGCCATTCATCTCAATGAACCATGTTTGGCAGAATTCACGAGTGAAGCCATTGATCTGGGCCTTTTTTTTTTTTTGTTTTAAATACTGGGATTGGGAGTTTTTTAATCACTTTATTTTAAAAGTTTCTTCATCATTATTGGTCTGTTCAGATTTACTATTTTCTTTCATGATTCACTTTTTAAACATTTATTTATTTATTTTTGAGAGTCAAGGGAGGGGCAGTTGAGGGGAGAGACCAGTTTTAAGGGGACTTTAACATTGTGTATGGAGCCCAATTTAGGGTCATCATGGGGCTTGATGTGGGGACTTCTATCTTTTTCAATTATTCTCCCACAACTTGAGATCATGACCTGAGCCAAAATTGAGTCAAACACAAACTTACTGTGCCACTTAGGACACCTCTTTATGGATTCATTCTTGAAGAGATGTTTTATTTCTAGAAATTTAAGATTTTCTTCTAAAGGCTTTTCTCCAATTTCTCGGTGTGTAACTTGTTACACTTAGTAGTCTTTCATTTATTTTTTCTGGCATAGTTATAATGGCTTCTCTTTTATTTATGATCTTATATCTTTGAATATTATTTAAAAAAAATTAGGTCACTTTATTTTGTCAATTTTACCTTTTTTTTTTTTTTTAATGAAACTCTGTGGGATGACTGGGTCATTCGTCAATGGAACATTCTGCTTTAACTTAGGTCTTGATCCCAGGCCGAGTCCTGGGATCTATCCTTGGCAATGGACTTTTCTGCACAGCAGGAGCCTGATTCTTCCTCTCCCCTTGCCCCTCCCCTGCTTGTGTTTTCCTCAGTCTCTCTTTCTCTCTGTCAAATAAATAAATTAAAATCTTAAAACATAAATAATATATTAAAAAATCAACTCTGTGTTATATTGATTTTTTTTCCTATTATTTTATTCTAGATTTCATTTATTTTGCTCTAATCTTTTTTTTTAATATAAGGGAAATTTTTTTTTTGTTAAAAATTGATTTTATTTTATGAGAGACACACACAACAGAGAGTGAGAGAGTGGAGAGGCAGAGACACAAGCAAGGGAGAAGCAAGCTCCATGCAGGGAGCCTCACGTGGGACTCAATCCAGGTCTCCAGATCACAACCTAGGCTGAAAGACAGCATAAAACCGCTTGAGTCACCCGGGGTGCCCTCTGCTGTAATCTAATATTATTTCTTCCCTTCTGCTAGCTTTGGGCTCTGTTTATTTTTGTTTATTGCTAATCGCTTGAGATGTTAAAGTTTGATTGTTTTTATTTTATTTATTAATATTGATGAGCCAAGGGAAACGTAGGAAAGACTCTTTTTGGCCAAATTTTTCTCTAACTGAGTTGGCATTTGCCGCAGCATTTACACACTGGAGTTTCATACATGTATGTCTTGTTCCCTGATGATGAACCAATTTGAATACTGATCTCTCTTCTTATGCTCATCCTGTCTATGAGGTTTCAGGATATCATTGAAGTATTTCATTTGGTTTTTTTGCAGTAAGTTAGACTTATTCACATTAGCAGCCTCAGTCCTTATGAAAACAAGGTAGAAACCCTGTCATCTTCTTAAAGGCTGAGCCTGGAACTGGCATGTCTTGGTCTTTATTGCTGTATGCACCCTGCACTGTATTGGTCAAAGCTGCCTTAGACCACCCTAGATTCTAGGGGAGAAAAAGAATCACACCTCTCAATGGAAGAAATGTCAAAGAATTGTCCGCTTATTTAATCACATATGAAGGGAAAAGGAATTGAAATTACTTCGTGAGCAATAGTTTGAAAATGCCTAGGATTTTGAAAAAGACATAGATATTTCCTCATAATCTGTGTTAACGAGCTTTTCCCTGTACAGTTGATTCTTGAATATGCAGCTAGAGGCCTTCTTTAGAAACTGAAGGACACATTGGTGCTTCAGGGAATGCTGCATTCTAGCAACTTAGTGCTGAACTTAGTTCTTGTTCATGGCATTGCTCCGATGGGAAATTACCTACTCCAAATTTCAACGCTCTGGGGGGCAGATCACATCCACGGACTTTTCATTTTTGGAGTAAAATGGCTTGTGTCTCCTTCACCACCTCAACTTGGAATGACTGCTGTGTTGTGATGTTTTTAACACCAGAGGTTACATTTGATGAAAAAACATATCTGCAGCTCAAAGATTCTCTTCTCACTGATAGTTTTGAGAGTTTCCATACAAAAATATCGCCCTCACACAAAACACATTGAGTAATTGGATCTAATGACATATATATTTTAAAGATTTTATTTATTATTCATGAGAGATAGAGACACGGCCAGAGGGAGAAGCAGGCTCCATGCAGGGGAGCCAACATTCCGACTCTCCTGGGTCTTCCATGGATCTGGCCCTGGGCCGCGGAAGGTGGCGCTAAACCGCTGAGCCACCCGGGCTGCCCTATGTCATATTTTTTTATCTGTGACTGTTGGCCTATGCAATATTCTATAGAAATATAAAACTTAAATCTTCATTTTTGGTATTTTTGACACAAATACTTACTGTATATATACATTGCGCTTGTGATGTCCTAATAAAATGAATTACAAGGTGGCTTTATTTCAAAATATGACCACATGCTGTTGCTTTTTATTATTTTTAAGGATTTTATTAAGAAGGCAGATGTTAACCTTAAGTCATAGCTTGGGACTGTATGCCTAATTCATCAGATGTTTTCAGGGTGGTTTTTTTTTTTTCAGGGTTTAAATTTTTTTAAATAATTTCTGCAAACCAGAAAATTTCCTTTTGTCAGAGTTCAAACACAATTAAAAATGTCCATTTTTTAATATTCTATGATTCACTGTCTGTTTTAAAGGGGAAATAAAAAAAAAATTTTTGTTTGTAAAGGGCTTATCTAAAAACAAAATACCCCCACAGACAAGCAGCTTAAAGTACGAAAGAGAAAAAACACAATCAGAATTTCAGGGGGGCTGCAAAATCACATTGATTGTAAGATTAAATATATGAGATGGAATGAGTCAAAGTAGTGCAATGTCATGCCAAACTCAACCAGACCAAAGCATTTTGCTCAGCTCACCAAAATAGCAGTTATAATTTTTTCCTTAGCTTTTTTTCACGGCTTCAGCTATTCCCAGTCCTTGGGAGACAAAAAAAAGAAAAAAAAAAAAACGTGCTGGGAAAGACTGTGAGGGGCCATGAATATTGATCACTAATGTATTTTGTGCCCTGGGCAAAATGATTAGAATCCTATTTTGAAGTTTTCAGTACAAATGCTTCACACCCAGTGACTCTCTATTTTATATACTGGTCTCATTTTTCCAAGGAAACAAGTATAACCACTTATAGTTTCCTTCATCTGCCCCAGTTCTTCAACCTGTACTTCCACCTCTTTATTTCCTTTTTGGCTCTTCACAGATTGGTTCTCCCCGCCTTCCTCCTTGTTTAAGACCCCTGTTTGTTATTTACACTTTTTTTTCAGCTATGACAGTCTTCTTTAAACTTCACATGATCCTTTATATGTTATAAAATAAAAAAATAATTTAACATCAGTATTTTCAGTCCTACCTCTCTTCTGAAATCCAATCCAATGTTTTAAGAAGTATCGTGATTTCTACCAAAGGTTTCACAAATGATCTCCAATCAACATGCCCAAAACTTGCCTTCAACTCTCCTACCACAATGCCTAAATCATTTGCCCATTATTTTTACTGTAGCTATTTTAATAATATTATCATTCTTATTCTATTATCCACATTTGAAGTCTTAGATTTTCTTTGGAAAATTACTTTCTTTCAATTCTCCTTTCACTTTAGAGTTAAACTTTATTATCAAAGCCTAACCTACTCTCCTGGTTTAGTCATTATTTTCCTTTGTGATAAACTGTATTTCATTTATTCAATAATGTTAATTGAGCTGAAATTAATTTTTTCAGGATATAGTCTAAGAATTGAGAAAGAGTTATTACAAAGATAGGTATAGTTGCTTGAAATCAAGTACCTTATCTATCCACGAAGAGGAAATGGTATGATAATATGGCCAAGTTTAGGGTGCTGGGGACCTAAAGATGAGATTAACTTTTCTTAAACATTAGTCCCAGGACGAACCTTAGCGTCTTATTCTTTATTTTACACCACGATATCCATATAGTGGAGTATGCCATATTCTTTTTAAATGGTACACAATTAGGTACCATTAAATAATGAAAAAGAATAAAGGTATAGAACATGACAATTATATGACATTTTTAACACGATTGAAAGACAGCATGTTGTGTTATACATTTTAGATTTATTAGGCATATTTTATATATTATTTTAATCATGGTTAAATTTCAGTAGCTCATAGAAAAAATATCATTTAAACAATAGATTTAAAGTGCACCTTTCTTAAACTTATAATGTCTAGTCTTCAACTATGTATAATTATTCCAATTAATCAGACACCATAGTATGGAGATATGCTATTGTTTTGAATTAGTTTTTTGGATATTGTACTTTTCTTGGAATTCATATCCTTTCATTTGATCTTTGTTATAATTCCAAAAGAGAGCCATATTCTGATTTATATTTATTATGTCTTAGAGAGGTTGTTTAGTATTTTTACTTAATATATTTTTAGACACGATTTGTTGTTCTTTCTCAGACATTTGTTTACACATATAATTCTTCCATTCTGAAATCCCAACTCTTTAAATAGATCTAGTGGATGCCTTCAAAAACCTATGCCAAAGTAATGTATTCATGGTTTATCATTTCGAAAATAATTATCAAAACCATCAGAAGTTTGGACTATAATTTTTTTAAAGGAACTGCTAACTTGAAAACCTTTTTATAGTGGTTGTAATTTAATTATAAGTCAAACTTTCTGAAGAATCTTATTTATATGCAATCAAAATTGATGATCTAGCTTGAAGGATGGATTCAAGGTTCTCTTTGTTTATCTTGACCAATGTTTTTGTGAAACTTGGTTCTGTTTCTCCCACACCTGCTGTTACAAAAGCTTTTGTGAAAAAATAACACATGCTGCTGGATTTCCCATAAGGGTGTGCCCAGCAGGTTCATGTGGGGGGTCATACAGGAGGGTGCCGGAAGCAGCACAAAAAAAAAAAAATGGATTTTAGTTCTGCTCTGCTCTTGTCTGGGGTATAGGGGGGATTTTTGTTTTAAATTTCCTGGATCCCACATTATATATTATATATATATATTATATATTCTATCTTCTTAATTCTTAAGATAATTATATCTTCATTCATTAAGGATATTAATTTATTAATATCGCATTATCTGCTTAAGATTATTATATCTTAATTCTTAAGGATATAATATAGGAAGAGAAGAAATTATATTCTTCTTAATTCTCTCTGAATCTATTCATTATCAGTGGCCTATTGGGGCTACTGCCATAGCTTGGCTATTGCAAATAACACGCAATAAACACAAGAGTTGCATTATCTCTATGCAATTAGTGTATTTTGAGGATAAATACTCACTAGTGTGAATATAGATCACAGAGTGTTCTATTTTTATCTTGTTGATGAACTTCTAACTTTTTCAGAATGGCGCATAGTAGCAGTCTCACCAACATCTGCACGAGGCGTTACTTTTTCTCCACTTCTCCCTTATTACCTGCATGTTTTTGTGGTGCTTCAGGTTAGCCATTGTGACAGGTGTGGAAGTGACGATCACATTGTTAGTTTGGATTTGCATTTTGCTGCTGACGAGTGATTTTTTTGAGGGTAATTTGTGTGTCGTTCGGCCACCTGATTGTCTTTGTGGAGTTTAAGCCTGTTCTTGCTTCTGCACATTTTTTAATGGAATATTCATTTTAGGGGAAATGCACTACTTTATGTTCTTTTTATTTTTTAAATAATAACTCACTCTTACTGTTATGATACTTTGCAACTGCTTCCTCCCCATTCAGTAGGTTGTCTTTTAGCTTTGTAGATCATTTCCTTCACTTGTGCAGAATTAACTTTTATTTTGGTGTCTTCTCTATTAGTTATTTATTGCTTTCTTGTCCTTGCCTTAAACACTTATTCTAGAAAATATTGCTACTGCCATTGTAGCAGGTACATTTACGGGCTGTGTTCTCTTCTGGAAAGTCGTAGGACTTTAGTTCTACATTTGAATGTTTAATAACATTTGAGTTTATTTTGGTGTTTGGGGTAAGAGTGGTCCAGTTTTATTCGTTGGCATGAAGCTGTCCAAGTTTTCCCAACAGTATTTTTAAAGAGACTGTCGTTGGCGGGGTTTTTTTTTTTTTTGGGTTTTTTTTAGACTAGATTATTCGTTCTGGCTTTGTCATAGATTAATTGACCTTGACAAGTGTGGGTGTATTTCTGGAATTTTCATTCTGTTTCTATTGATTATTGTGTTCATAGAGCTATAGTCTCTGAATTGAGTATATCATACCAGGTAATAACCCCACAATTGTCATGCGTCAATTAATCTTTGACCATAAGCAAAAAGAAAAGGAATATATAAGTTAAAAAAAAACGACAGTCCTCTTTTGTATTACTGTATTGGGTAAAAAGAACTGGACAGCTTCATGCAAAAGAATAACAACTGGACCACTCTTACACCAAACACAAAAAATACAAACTCTAAATGTATTAAACAAGCCAAATGTGAGATCTAAAAGTCCTAAGAATTACAGAAGAGAACACGAAGTAATGTCTCTGACATTGGCTGTAGCAAATATTTTTATAGTTATGTGTTTTAAGGGCAGGGAAATGGAAAAGCTATAAATAAAACTATTTGAGAATACACAAAATAAAAAGCTTTTTGCACAGTGAAGGAAATGATTCTACAAAGCTAAAAGACAACCTACTGAAAGGAGAGAAGATATTTGCAAATAACATATCAGTAAGGAGTTATTTATTTAAAATATAAAAAGAAAACTTAAAAGTAGTGCATTTCCCTTAAATGAATAATCCAATTAAATGTGCAGAAGGGACATGAACAGGCTTTACTCCAAAAATGACATTCAGGTGGCCAATCGACACAAAAATTACCTCAAAATCACTCGTCAGCCGCAAAATGCAAATTCCAACTACAATGTGATGTCACTTCACACCTGTCACAAGGGCTAATCATGAACAACACAAGAAACAGCAGTTTATTAAGGAAGAAGTGGAGAAAATGGAACCCTCGGTGCAGTGTTGGTGAGAATGCTAACTAGTGCAGCCATTCTGGAAAAGTTTAGAAGTTCTATCAAAAAGTTAAAAATAGAATACTCTGTGATCTTATATTAACACTAGGTGAGTTATTTATCCTCAAAATTCACTATTTCAAAGAGATATTATGCACCTCTGTGTTTATTGCAGTGTTATTTTGCAATAGCCAAGCTATGGAAGTAGCCCATATTGTCCACTGATAGATGAATTGAGTTAAGAGAGATTTAAGAAGATATTAATTCTTCCTAGAATTATTTTTAAGAATTTAAGATTATAATATTTAAGAAGATAATGAAAGATATAATAAATTAATATTATTATAGAAGAATGATGATATAATTATCTTAAGCAATTATGACGATATATACTATATAATACTATATTTTATAATATATTTGTGGGATCAGGAAATTTAACAAAATCCCCTTCCCCGGGACAAGCAGAGCAGAGCAGAACTAACTCCATTTTGTGCTGCTTCCGCCACTCATGTATGACCCCCACATGACCTGCTGGGCACTCCTTATGGGAAATCAGCAGCAGTGTGTATTTTTTCACAAAAGCTTTTTAACTGCAGGTGTTGAGAAGCTGAATCATGTTCCCAAAACATTGGTCAAGATAAACTAAGAGACTTGAATTCCAACTTCAACGCTTGTCATCATTTGATGCATGTAAATTTTGATTCTTAAGAGTGACTTATAATTACACCGCTATAAAAGTTCAAAGTTTGCAGTTCTTTAAAAAAAATTATTGTCCAACTTTCTGAAGGGTTTTGATAATTTTTTAGAAATCGAATAAACAATAATACATTTTCTGTGGCAAATAGGTTTTGGATGGCATCCACTTAGAACTATTTAACGGAGTTGGGATTTTCAGATTGAAGAATGATTTGTTTGGTAACCAAATGTATCTGAGAAAGAACTAACAAATCTGTGTCTAAAATTATATTAAGTACTAAATACTAAACTACTCTCTCAGACTTATAAATATAAATGCAGATATGGCTCTCTTTAGGGGAAATTATAAGGCAAGTGCAAATGAAGGATATGATTTATGAAAAGTACAATATCCATAAAACTATTTACATAAACAATAGGCATATCTCATAATATGTGGTGTCTGATTTATTGGGATAATTATATACATAGTTGATGATAGACATTTTAAGTTTTAAGTAAAAGGTGCACGTTAAAATTTGTTTAAAATTGATATTTTTTCTATGAGCTTACTGAAATTTAACTTGATTTTAAATATATATTATATATATGCCTAATATAATCTAAAATGTATAACCACACAGGCTGTCTTTAACATCGTTAAATGTCTTATAATTGTCTGTTCTATTCTTTATTCTTTGTTCTTATTTATGGGATAATATTGTTGTACATTTAAAAAGGATAGATGGCCATACTCAATATCATGGATATCGTGTGTAAATTAAGTATTAATAGGGCGCTAAGGTTCAGTGAGAAAGTTATCTCTTCTTTAGGATTCCCCAGCACCCTAATTGCCATATATATACCATTTCCTCTTCGTGGCTAAGATAAGGTACTTGTTTTCAAGCACTTTCCTATCCTTTGTAATAACTGCTTTCTCAATTCTGAGCTATATCCTGAAAAAATTATTTGCTCAATTAACATGATGAATAAATGAAATACAGTTTATCACAAAGAAAATAATGTACTAAACTCAGGGAGAGGTTGGTGGCTTGATAATAAAGTTTAATCTACTGTGATAGGAGAATGAAAGAAAGTTAATTTTTCCAAGAAAATCATAAGACTTCAAATGTGGATAAAAAGTATATGAATGCATAATATTATTAAAATAGCTACAGGTATTAATAATGGGCAATGATTTATGGCATTGTCGGTAGGAGAGATTGAGGCAGTTTGGGCATGTTGATTGGAGATATTGTGAAACATTTGGTAGAAATCAAGATACTTCTTAATAACATTGGATTGGATTTCAGCAAGAGAGGTAGGACTGGAAATACTGATTTAATTGAATTTTTTATTTTTAAACATATTAAGGAAGCATGTGAAGTTTAAAGAGGCAGTCATAGATGAAAAAAAAAAGTGTAAATAACAATCAGGGGTTTAACAAGGAGGAAGGCGGGGGGAACAATCTGTAAGGAGCAAAATAAAGAAATAAAGGAAGGTGGAATTACAGGTTGAAGAAATGGGGCAGATGAAGGAAAAAGAATAAGTGGTTCTACTTGTTTCCTTTGGAAAATGCGGTCAGTTATATAAATGAGAGGTCATGGGTGGGAAAGCTATTTGTACCTGAAACTTCAAATATGAGGATTCTATCATTTTGCCTGGGACAAAATACTTAGTGTCAGTATTTTGGCCTCACAGTCTGTTCAGGCACGTTTTTTTTTTTTTTCTTTTTTTGTTCCAGGACTGGGAAATAGCAGAAGCAGGTGAAAAAAAGCTAAGTGAAAAAAAATTATAAACTGCTTATTTCGTGAGACTGAGCCCAAAAAGACTTTGTTCTGGTTGAGTTTGGCATGGTCATGGCACTACTTTTTGAATCATTCAATCTATATTTTTAATCTTACACAATCAATGTGATTTGCAGCCCCCTGAAATTATCTGGATTTTTGTGTTTTTTTTCTCTTCGTACTTTAGCTGCTCTTGTCTGTGGGGTATTTGTTTTTAGATAGTCAATTCCTTTATAAACAGACAAGTTGCAATGCAGTAGATATTTGAAATAATGGGAATTTTAATGTGTTTGCAATCTGAAAAAGGAAAATTTTCTGCGTTTTGCAGAATTTATTTGTTAAATAAAATTACCTGAAAAAAAAAAAAAAATCACCCTGAAAAACATTCAGTTTGAATTGGCATTCAGTTCCCAAGCTATGACTTTAGGTTAACATCTGCTTCTTTGAAAAATACTATTAAAAATATAAAAAGCAACTGCATGTGTCATATTGTGAAATAAAGCTCTTGTAATTCATTTGATTAGGACATCAAAAGGGCAATGTATTATATTTACAGTATGTTTTGTGTCCAAAATTACCCCCAAAAATGAAGATTATGTTTTTGATTTATAGTTATTGGCTTAGCCACTCTGTAATATAAAAATATGTCATAGGGGGCAGCCCGGGTTTGGACTCAGCGTATTTAGGCGCCACCTTCAGCCCAGGGGGCCTGATCATGGAGGACCCAGGATGGTGTCGGAATGTTGGGCTCCCTGCAGGAGCCTGCTTCTCCCTCTGCCTGTGTCTCTATACTCTTCAGGAATAAATAAATAAAATCTTTAAAGATATTATGTCATAGATCAATTACTCTGATGTGGTTTTGTGTGAGGCGATATTTTTGTATGGTTACTCTCAAAAAACATCTGTGAGAAGGTAGAATTTGATGCTGCAGAGTAGTTTCATGGAAAACTCTGGTGTTAAATTCACAACTCGCAGCATTCCATGTATTGATTGAAGGAGACTCAAGCCATTTTATCCATTAAATGAAAAGTCCGTGGATGTGATTGCCCCCACAGAGAGTTGAAATGTGAGTATGTAAGTTTACCATCGGTGCCCCCCCCAATGCCATGTACAAGAGAACTAAGGGTTTAGCACTAACTAGTGTGCTAGAATGTCCGCATTCCTGGAAGGCACCTTATGTGTCCTTCAGTTTTAAAGGAAGGCCTATAGCTGGTATCTAGAATCTACTGTTAAGAAGGCTGTTAATCAAAGGATTTATGTGGAAATATTTGTTTTTTCCCAAAATCCTGCATTTCAAATCTATTGCTCAAGGTAAATATGTTCATACTTTTCCTTCCTATGTGGATTATATAAGGCTGACAATCTTTGACAATTTACTCATTGAGAGGTGTGATTCTTTTTTCTCCCCTTGAATCTAGGGTGTCTAAGGCTGCTTTGACCCAATACCGTTGCAGTGGTGCAACACCATGCCAGTTCCAGGCTTCACCTTTAAGAAGATGACAGGTTCTACCTTGTTTCTTAAAGGACTGAGCTGCTATGGATAAGTCTAACTTACTTGCAAAAACAAATGAATACTTCAATGATATTCCTGATACCTCATAGACAGGATGAGCAGAAGAAGAGAGTCAGTATTTCAAATTGTCTCTTCAGGGATACAAGGACATACAAGTATGAACTCCAGTGTGTAATTGCTGCGCAATAGGCCAACTCTGTTAGAGAAAATTGGCCAAAAGAGTTTTCCTAAGTTTTCTTGCTCCACAATTATTATAAATAAAATAAAAACAATCTGAACTTTACACTCCAAGCGATTAGAAATAAACAAAAATAATGAGCCCAAAGCTAGCGAAGGGAAGAAATAAATAGATTACGCAGAGGCAACCCCGGGTGACTCAGCGCGTTTAGTGCTGTCTTCAGCCTTGGTTGTGATCCTGGAGACCTGGGATTGAGTCCCAGTGAGGCATCCCTGATGGAGCTTGCTTCTCCCTTTGCTTGTGTCTCTGCCTCTTCTCTCTCTCTCTCTCTGTTGAGTGTGTCTTCATAAATAAATAAATAAAATCTTAAATTTAAAGAAAAAAGATTAGAGCAGTAATGAAATGAAATTCTAGAATAACTATAGTAAAAAATCAATTATAAACCACCAGAGTTGATTTTTATATGTTTATTTAATGTGTTTAAGTTTTTATTTATTATTTGACAGAGGAGGAGTGAGACTGAGGAAACACAGCAGGGGGAGCAAGGGGAGGGAGCAAGGGGAAAGAGGAGAAGCAGGCTCCTGCTGTGCAGGAAAGTCCTGGCAAGGATAGATCCCAGGATCTTGGCTGGGATCATGCCTAACCGGGTGCAAAGGGCAGATGTTCCATTGACTGAATGACCCACGGCATCCCAAGGTGCATTAAAAAAAAAAAGGTAAATTGACAAAATT
This sequence comes from Vulpes lagopus, assembly GCF_018345385.1. Lineage (NCBI taxonomy): Eukaryota > Metazoa > Chordata > Mammalia > Carnivora > Canidae > Vulpes > Vulpes lagopus. Next base: position 8,037 of record NW_024570755.1, on the reverse strand, counting down.
ATAGTGAAAAAAAACCTTTAATTTTTTTTAAATATACTTTCAAAGACTATAAGATCATAAATAAAGAGAAAGCCATTATAAACTATGCCAGAAAAAAAATGAAAAGACTATAAGTGCAGTTACACCACCGAGAAATTGAAAGCTTAGAAGAATTCTTAAATTTCTAGATATATAAAATCTCTTCAAGAATATTGAATCATAATGGGGGGTGCCTAAGTGGCACAGTAAGTTGTTGTTTTTTGGACTCAATTTTGGTCTGGTCTGATCTCAGAGTTTTGTGATATTGAGCCCCACATCAAGCCCCTGTGAGCTATATTGGGCTCCATACTACAATGTAAAGTCCCCTTAAAACTGTCTTCTCCCCTCTTTGCCCCTCCCTTGACTCTCAAAAAATAAATAAAATAAATTTTTAAAAAGTGAATCATTGAAGGAAATAGTAAATTCTGAACAGACCATTAATGAGTTGAAGAAATTTTATAGTATATAAAATCTCCAACAGTAAAAGGCCCAGGATCAGTTGGGTTCACTGTGATTCTGCAAACATGTTCATTGTTTGAATGCCAAAATTTCTCAAACTTTTCTAAAATATTAAAGAGATAAAAACATTTCAAATTAATTTTAAGTAGCCAGAGTTACCTTAATTACCAAAACCAACAGAATAAATAAACCTCCGACACAGAGGCCAACTATAACATGCCCACATCTTAACCTACTCATAGTGACACACTTGTGCCAACCAACCTTTTATATACGTATTAGAAATGAGGGTTTTTGTTTTTAAAAAAGTGGGGGGTTGGGGGGTTGACAAGGATGACCATTGTGGCCATTCTAATTCTATATATTTCTAGAAGTTTTAGCCAAGAGCAATTAGGCAGAAAAAACAAAAAATAAATAAAAGACATCTAATTTGGAACGAATAAGTTTAAATTAGTTGCAGATGGCATGATCTTGTATCCAAAAAAACCCCAAAGGATTCCATTAAAAAGATTAGAAGTAATCAAACAATATAAAAAACTTTCCTGGATACAAATTCAAATTATACAAAAATCAGTGGTGTTTTTAAAACACTAAAACCAAATTATTCCAATAAAAGAAGAAAAGAAAACTTAACCAGTTTCTTCTACAATTGCTCTAAAAACAACAAATATAATTTTAGGAATAAATTTAGCCAAAGGAGTGAAAGAGTTGCATGCTCTTTTGTTTCTCGAACTAGATGACAATATGGGACGCCCTCCCCCCCCCACCCCCCCCCACCCCCCCACCCGGTGGTCTGGTTGTGCGTCTGGCCTCTTAACCAAGGGCGTTGATCCTGGAGCTCCAGGATGGATTCCACATCGGGCTCCCTACATGGTGGCCGGCGTCTAACTTTGCCTATGTCTTCTCTGCTCTCGCTCTGTGTCTCTCATGAATAATAAATGACTTAAAAAAAAGTATAAGGACCAGAGATGAAAGGAAATTAAGGCGAGAACAAACAAATGGAAGATATCACATGTTCTTAGTTTTGAACACTTAATTTTTTTTAAAGATTTTATTTACTTATTCTGAAATACAAGAGAAGGAGGCAGTGACAGGCAGGAGGGGAGCAGGCTCACATGCAGGGATCCAGATGTGGGACTCGATCCTGAAACTCCAGAATACACCTGGTTCTGGAGGAAGGTGCTCAAACACTGATCCACCCAGGCATCCCATACTTAATATTTTTTAAGTATCCATACTACTTAAATGATCTACATATGATTAATATTTATAATTCTCCTAAATCAAAATACAATGACTTTTTTTTTTTTTTAACATATAAAAAAAAAAACATAAAAAAAACAATATTAGAATCTATGTATAAAATCTCAATGTCCCAATAGCCATACTGTAATTTTTTAGGAAACAACTAAAACTCGGAAGCATACACTTCCTGATTTCAGGCTTCAAGTTACAGCATCAAAACAGTAGGGTAATTGGCATAAAGATAAGACTTATAGACCAAAGCACATAATTAATAATAATAATATGCAGTCAAGGTGATCTTTGACAAAGTTGGCAAAGAAGTCACAATGGGGAAAGAAAATGTCCTGGGTGCCTTGGTGGTTCAGGCAGGTAAGCTTCAGGCCTTCAGCTAGGTCCGCAGGGTTGGTCTTCTGCTCAGGGTCTTGGATCAAGTCCCTACTTTGGGCTCCAATGATCCTTTGGAAAGTCTGTTTCTTTCTCTGTCTCTGCCTCCCACCTTCTCTCTGTTTTCTCGGAATAAATAAGTAAAAAATCTTTATTTGAAAATAAAAAAAAGGTTTGCCTGGGTAGTTCAGTGGTGAGCATCTGCCTTTTGGTCAGGTCACGATACTGGAGTTGCAAATTGAGTCCCACATGGGCTCCCACAACGACATCTGTTCTCCCTATGCCTATGTCTCGGCCTCTCTCTGCGTGTCTCTCATGAATAAAATTAAAATCTAGAAAAGGGGAAGTCGCTTCAACAAAAGATTTTTTGGAACTGGGTATTTATATGCAAAAGAATGAAACTAAACCTTTATACAACAATAAAAACAATCAAAAACAGGAAAAGATTTCAGCATAATGCCTGGAAACTTTTAATACTCCTAGAAGAAGAAAACACAGGGGAAAGCTTTTGGGAATTATTCTCGGCTATGACAACAAAACAGGCTACACAAACAAACATAGACAAGTTGGATACATGAAAACATTAAAAAGTTTCTGTTATCGCAAAGAAAATAGCAGAATGAGAAAGATGACTTACAGAATGGGAGAATCAATATTTACAAAGCATGTCTGATAAAAGGTTAATTACAAAAATATAAACATAACTTTGACCACTCAATAACAACACCAAAATAATACCTTTGTAAAAATATATGTTGTATTTATTTACTATGAGAGACACACAGGGAGAGAGAGAGTGAGGCAGAGACACTGGCAGAGGGAAGAAGCAGGCTCCATGCAGGGAGCCTCGACTTGGGACTCACTCCGCAGTCTCAAAGTATCAGGTCTGGACCATGAAGGCGGCGCTGAACCACTGAGCCACCAGGGCAGCCCTACAAAGTATACTTGGGAATAAAAGAATAGGCAAATACTTGAATAGTTATTTCTCCAAGAAGACATTACAGTGGCCAATATAGATGTGAAATGTACTTAGCATTCCTAATTCTTTTCGGAAAGGCAAATCAAAACCTTGCATTGAGATATCACTTTACACTCTAGTAGGATGGCCATTAATAAAATAAAACGGAAGATAGGTACTTTGTGGGTTAATTGGGAGAAAATTTAAACACTGGACAACTTTCAATAGGAATGTAAAGCCCTAAAGGGAAACTAAAATGGCCTCCTCAAAAAATTGAAAACTAGTACTATCATTTGGATGTGGCCAATTCCTTTTCTGAGTATTGAAAGAATTGAATTCAGGATATTTAAAGACACAAGTGTATTCCATGTTCATTGCAGCAAGATTTACATTATCCAAGACATAGAAAACAACCTAAATGCTCATCAACAGATGAATGGATAAGAATATGCAATATTGTACAGACGATGGATTTTTATTTAGCTTTAAATAGAAAGAGAATGAAATTGGGTCATTATATAATAGAATAGATGAAATGGAGGTTCGTTTTACTAAGCGAAATAAACAGTTATTGAGGAGAGACAATGGATGATTCAACGTTATCTGATTTCTCTAAAATACTCAAACTTCATTGACTCATATATTTGATTGGGTGGTTGCTAGGGATGGGGAAAGGAGAAATATGGAGTTTTTTGCATTTTTTTTTCAACAGGTACAGCATTTCAGTTATGCAAATGAGTATGTTCTTAAGGACCTGTGTGCCTTATGCTTATTTTAAATAATACTGTTCTGTACACTTAAATTGGTTCATAAATTTTTTAATATCTGTGAATAAATGTGCATGTTTTTGCGACAATAATAGAAATTCGTTATAGTATTGCATATATTTTCACATTTTCTTATAGTAGGAATGTTTGGTGCCCCACATTTATAAAAATCAAATCATTGTATTTTATTCATTTGGTTGGTCAGCTTTAAAGTCTTTGGTGTGATTTAATGTTTTTAATGTGTTTTGTTAACCTAATACTTTGAATAGTATTGGGATATTTTCTTAAATATTTGTTTAACTTTGGATAATAAATTTATCTACAGGCATGATTTGCTAAACATCACTTGTAAATGACTTCTTGGATCCAATTTTCACCTATCTTCGATTAATTTTCAGCAAACAGGCATGCATGCTCCTTCATGTTGTTTGCATGTATACATACTTATGGGAATATTTTGGAATAGGAGTTGACAATTGAAAAAAAAATAATCTTTCTAAATGGTTACCTGTTTGTAGCCCGATAATTGATAATTTTTCCTTTTCGTTTTTGACCATATTCTTATGAAACATAGTTTTAATATAAAGAAGCCTTAATTATTTGTGTTCCCATGAATTCCCTTTCCAAATTAATTCACTAAAATCTTTTCTAAGAACAGCACAATATATGCTAATAAGGACAAGTAAATTATTATCTGTTTGCCTCATTGCTGGCACTTTGTTTTGCTCATGCAATTACAATATGTTACCGAGATGTTACAATTTGTTTTTTTTTATCAATTAAAGAGAGAAAGAGAGAGAGGCAAGAGAGGGATGGTGAGAAGGGATCAGAACGGAGGATGAGAGGGGGAGTGAGAAAGACAAATTTGTATTCAATTTCTCATTTATTTGAGGATTTCCTTATTCCATCCTGTCCCATTTATTTTTATGTGCTGGGTATATTGCCGGACTCTATACTGCCATGTTCTTCCAGTATCACATTTGAAGTTTAATTTATTTTCAGATTTTCATTTAATTGTTGTCATAAACTTTAATGCACAAAAGCTGTAGTACTTCAAAAAGAAATTTTAACCAACAAAGTTTCTTCTTCTCATCTCAATTATAGTAGTACAGTGGTCTCATTTTTTGCAATTTCTGTGGGGCATATTTGTCATTGGCAAATGAATTGGTCTGAAACATGTCTATGTCTGGCCTTTGGTTTGAAAGCACAATGCTAATGTGTCACAGATACAGGAAAAAGTAAAATTCATTTTGATAAAGATCTCATTTCTTGGTTTTTATTTAATACGTATGTTTAAATCTAATTAGTTAACTTACAGTTGTTACATAAATCAGTTTTCAAGTGTGCAATTTGTGCTTCAATTGCTTACATTCCAAAACCACTTGGCACTCATCACAAGTTGCACTCCTTAATATCCATGACCTATTTCACGATTTCCCCACCATCTACGCCTCTTGGTAACCCGTCAGTTGTTCTTTATTCGTTAGAGTCTGTTTCTTGGTTTGTCTCTCTCTCTCTTTTTCCCTATTCTCATTGTTCTGTTTCTTAAATTCCACATCTGTGATTTGTCTTCTTGACTGAACTTATTCCACTTAGCATAATACTCTCTAAGCTTCTACATGGCATTTGCAAATGCATGAGGACTCTTTTTTTTATGGCTAATATTCATTACATCTTCTTCATCCATTCTTCAGTTGATGGGCACTTAGGGTGTTTTCTAATGTAGTTATTGTAGATAATGCTGTTATAAATCCTCAGCATGCATGTATTCCCTTTGAATTTAGATATTTTTGAATTCTTTGGGGTTATATGATTTTTAATTTGAATATTTGTTTTGCTTGACGTGAATATATAAATAATCACTTTATGTTTCTAAAGGAATAGTACTAATATGTCATCCATTTGAATGTGCATCAAAGGTTTTGTGAAAGATTACTTAAACATTTGCTTAGAAATTAGTACTTTCTAACATTGTATTATAGAAAATGTTTAATCTTACAATAGGAGAGGATAAGGTTAACTGAACTTCATATCCACATCACCTCCACTTTCACATCACAAAGATTTAGTAATCAAATTTAGCCATTTCTTTTTCTAGTAGTATCCCTATACAACTCTTCCTGTCCCCATATTATTCTTTTTCATTATATCTTGTCTACTCTTCCTGCCCAAGATCTAACACTTCATAATTATTTCATTATGGAAAAACATCTCAGCACTTATCTCTGAGATTGTTTCTTCTTAAATGATAGATATCATTAGCTATATTAATAACTGATGTTCATATAATATATATGCCCGTGCTCATATTTTTTATTCAGATAAATGCTAGAAATTTTGAAAATGAAAAATTTATGATTCAACTTGCGTCCCCAACATGTCTTTAATTTTTTAATCTTTGTCTCTCTTTTTTCTCTTGTAACGTGTTTGTTGATAAGATTGGGTCAGTTTCCCATCGTAGTACAACTCCTTCCTTTGAGGATTAAATAAAAATGATTTTTCAGGTTTAATATTCACCATCCTCGTCATCATCTATATTTTCATTTCACATTTTATATGTCTATGTATCTGTCTATAACTATCTATCTATCATCTATTATCTATCTATTATCTATCATCTACTATCATCTATCTATTATCTTTATTTTTATCATCTATCTATCTAATCTCTCATCTATTTTTTATCTATTATCTATTTCATCTATCATATTAGTTCTGTTATCAATTAATATTTAAGTGTGGATTGCAGAAAAAACAATGGCTAAACGCAATGACCATTATTATGTTTTTGTGGGACACAATGAGTTGTTATTTGTGAGAGTGAAGCAAATCATAGTGATAAATATTCTTAGGCTTTACCTAAACATGCCAACCACGGAAGTTTCTATTTTGGTACTTGATGTTTTTCAAACAGTCCAGTGAGTTGCTTGTGACAATTTTTTTTGAAGGGATACTGATCCAGAAGCTAGTAAGGAATGATAGAATGAAAAGGAAGTGCTTAAATCCAAGAATGGGAAACACGAAAGTCCTGCTGATAGACTATAGATTCTAGAATAAGTTGGAAAATATTAAATGCTGTTTGTAGGGAATCCAGTATATGATGATAATTGGAGAAAAGTAATTCCTGTTTTCAGTTAGTTTACTGGTAGCAAGAAACTTATCATCTAAAAAATTATGTATTCTGGATTCAATATCTTTTTATTCCAAAATGTAGTATAAAAGTAAGCCATTTTCTATACAATGACAAGAATTAAATATGTTTGAAGATTGTACTATTCCCCTAATAATTAGATGATAGAAATTGAGGAAGTCAGGATGTCAGCTTCTACGCTAAATGAAGTTGTGCACAGGAGCGTTGCCATCTTCCACAATGATGCATGAGTCATGTCTATTAACGGAAAATAAAATGTCCTCCTATACATGGAATTTTAAATAATGTGATGAGGAATACAACCACTTGATTTTATGCACAAAATGGATGAGGTAGAAGCGTGCATAGCAAATGAAAGTCCAGAAACGACTTTATTTATAAAGCTTTATAAGTAAGTTTCAGGAAAATAGAAGAGGATAATGGAAATATAAGAAACTCTGACTCTGCCTCCTTGCTTGTGAGAGAAAATTAAATATGAAATATAAATGGATTTTCCTTAAATTAGGACTTCAGAAGGGACCTGTGCAATTCACATTTCAGACAGGATTCAATTAAGATAAACGGTTTCAGGAGCACTATTGAGGAAGATTGAAGATGGGATTAAATTTATAGATTGAAGAATCTTAAATATATACCAGCCCTCTCCTCATTTCACATGTTATTCTAATGATGAGTTCATAGTTGTGGTCACTTCTTTAGGAGCAGCAGTTTTCTACTTTCACTGCACATATGCAGTACTAATGATGTTTTGGTTCCTATCTAGGATCTGCTTTAATTTGTCAGGGGAATAGCCTGGAGTTGAGAAACAATTGTGCACCCAAGTGAGTTCCTGGGTGGCTATCTAAATCCGTAAGATTATATCCTCAAGATCTGTCATTTGCTGGAATACAAAAATCATTAAATATATATGCATGAGTTTTAAAATAATTATACTAAATCTAACTAGGTGAAACCCCAGTCCTTGCTGTGTTTGAGAAATCAACTAATTACTATGATTAATAAGATGCCACGTTCTCCTCGTGGATTTATATCAGGTGTTTTAGTACTTTCTTTCA